>NC_037668.1:114044598-114344598 GCF_003255815.1 Theropithecus gelada
GGAGAATGGCGTGAACCTGGGAGGCGGAGCTTGCAGTGAGCCGAGATCGCGCCATTCTCCTGCCTCAGCCTCCGAGTAGCTGGGACTACAGGCGCCCGCCACCACGCCCGGCTAGTTTTTTGTATTTTTAGTAGAGACGGGGTTTCACCATGTTAGCCAGGATGGTCTCGATCTCCTGACCTCGTGATCCACCCGCCTCGGCCTCCCAAAGTGCTGGGATTACAGGCTTGAGCCACCGCGCCCGGCCGAGACTCAAGGTTTAATTCAGTGGCCTGACATTATAAATCAGCTACTTCTTCCAAATCCAGCTCCCCGCCCCCACGCCCCGCCTCAAACTTCGAAGGGTTGGTGGCATTATTTTTCAAACTGAAAAATTCCAAATTACTTATGAAAATTGGATTTTCTAGAAACAATTTTTTCAGCCCAATCATTAACTATCTTTCCCAAGTTTGCATGTGTGTGGTTGGAGCTGTGAGTTCTGTAATCTGATGTAATTATGGATTACCCTTAATTCTCTGCAGCCCATCCCCAATGGCCCCTGTAATAGAACAAATTGGATATTATGAGATAACCAAGGGCTGCAAGGCCTCTGGTGGTCATGGGAGACAAACACCTTCATCCAGAACCTGCTACTCATCCCCACGTCTCTGCACAAGGGTTCTCTTCCCATTCCACGTTGTATAATTTTCCTTCAGAAGTTCCTCCGGTGCAATCCATTCTATTTGGTTTCTCTGCCTCCCTCCCCCCAATCATCTGGACCCAATTTACAAACCCCAAACTGCCCAAGAATTTATGCAGGGCCTTTTCTGGGAGCGTCTGGAAGGGAAGTGTAAACCAGACAAGACAGAACCCAGCAGCAGATCTGCTTTAACCCGGGAGGTTGGTCACAACTACCAAGGGGAGTGTTAGTCACAAGCGTGGGCCTCGCGCGGTGGCAGAGGGAAAGCCCTGGGGGCGGGAGCGGCAGCAGGGCAGCATGCGGAGGCTGGCTGGGCAAGAGCCTCTCCGCATCCGCCTCTCCTGGAGTCTCCAGGCTGGCGGGGCTAGAGCCTCTCTGCATCCGCCCCTGATCAGCGGGAAGATCTGTCAATTTCGCAGGATCGGCTGCAACCCCCGACTCTCCAAGCTGGTCCACACAGAGGGATGTTTATCAAGAACAGCGGCGGGAAATCTTCTGCCTGGGAACCCCATGCGACCTGCGTGAGCCGCTTTGAGAAGGCAACCCGCAGAGCTTGACCTCTACTCGCTCCCGGGACTCCCCAGCCTCCAGCACCGCGCTGCCCGCACGGGGTTGGGGAGGTTGGGAGGTTTCCTCTTCACTGTTGAATGGGGATGGGGGTGTGCGGGGAGGTGCATCTGGTCAGCTGGGAAGCCCAGCAGCGAGGCTTCCAGGGGTCGGAGGAGAGCGCGCGAGCGAGCCCCAGCCAGGCTGGGCAGCATGCGGCTGGGAAGCACATGTTCATACAAACACTACCACAAGGCGCTCTTTCTCCGCACCCCGCCTCCGCCTGCCCTCAGCTGACACGGTCAATTCTGTTCCCTGCACTCCTCCCACCTTCCCTCCTGAGGGGCAGCCTCTCTGCAGAAGACTTCCACAGCCGCTTCACCCTTCTCACCCAGGGGCCAGAAGCAAACTTGTGTAACCCACTGACCTCTTCCAGGGGGACCAGGGCATCCAGCCAAAGCCGCGCAACCCCTGGTCCACGCCCTTTTCCCAGTGAAGGCATGGGAGCAGGTACAGCGCCCAAAAGGGAGGTGGGGTGCCCGTCAGGACCCGCCCAAAACCTCCCCAGGAGGGGCAGGCCCGCCCCCGTGCCCTGTTCCCCTCCCCAGTTCCTGCCGCCAGTGCCACTTCCCCAGTGACAGGGCAGTGATCAGGGCGCAGCCTCGGCTCTGATGGGCAACGTTTGTTGGCCTTTTAACAAGAGGGGATTGCCTCTGAGCCCGTGGGTAAAGCAACCCCTCGACGCCCGAGGTTCTGCAGCTACCCCCTTCCCCCAACTGGCGACCCTTCCTCACGCCTGTGTCCAGTGGTCCAGGCTGCGCACACCGACCCTGGGGGATCTCTAGTGTCACAGCAATGGCCAGGCTGGACGCCCTGAGAAGCACCTCGGGGAAGCAGGACCTTGACAGGGCCCTGCGGGAGGAGAAGGGGAGGAGGGCGCGAGGGCGGCGGGAGCTGGAGCCAGAGAGATCGTCGGAGCCGAGCTCTGGAGCTTCGGGAGCCGCTGCCCTGGACCTCGGGACTCGCTCCAGCGAACTTTTCCTCTCGAGCCAAAAGATCGCTTTAGCATAAACTTCTGAGATCTGCTGGCACGAGGCATCCTTTCAAACACGGTATTTTACAAGCTGAGAAGACAAGGGGAATATACCGCGGGTACTCGCCCGCTCCCAACGCCAAAAAGTGCCAAGGAGCCGGACCTCAGGTCTCCATCAGGCTCAGCAGAACCAGGGGGTGGAGAGAGGGGTTGGTCTAACCCCTACCCTACCCGGCGGGTGGGCTACTTACGTTTTTGCCGTGGGGGAGACTTTTCCACGCCTTGTTCTGTGGGCTCCTAAATGCATTTGTATGCATTTGTCCGTGCAGCAAAGCGCTAACGGAAAACAGAAGCCAAGTCTGAATTGCTTAGGGTGCAGGTACTGTCCATGAAAAAGGGAAAAAACAATCACATGAAAACCATGCTCCAAACCCGCAACAAGAAAAAAAGTGGGGGGGGGGGGCGGTGAAGTCGGGAGGAGGTAGGAAATAGCACCCGAAGGGGAGGACAAGCTTCCTAGCTCTCTGGCTCGGTAACGAACGAGCCCAGGGTTGCACTCCCCGGGGAGGGCGGGCGAGGAGGTAAACCTCACTGGGAGGCCGCGGGGCGCCGGCGGCAGCGAGAGCCTGGCTGCTAGTGCAGCACTCAAGTTCACTTGCGGTTCAAAGGCGACTCTGTGACTCCAGTGGAGCCCTGGGAGGAGAAAGGGGTGGGGGTAGGGAAGGAGATGAAGTGGGGGAGGAAGTCCTTGGAAAGAGCCCGCGCCCGAACATTTGTCAAACAAGCACACACACCCACTTCGGAAATCAAGTCGGTGCGAGGGGGCCGGTGGCAACTGCAGGAGCTCGGCGTTGACTGCTGCCGGCTGCTTTTGCCTGGAAGAAGAGGAGCCAAGCAAATCCGGCCGGTGTTAAATTTCACCGCTCACTGACTTGCAATGACATCACCAAACACAGCGCACACCTCCCCCTCTGCCCCCACAACCTTCCCCGACCCAGCGCCCGTCCCAGGCGTCCCCGTTCGCCAGCCCTTCGGGGTCGGGCTGGGCCAGCCGCACCCCGGACACGCTCGCTGCTGCCTGGGTACCAACCAGATGCTCTCCTTCCCCACTTGTAGGCGGCTAGTATCCTTCCTTCCATACCATGTTCGTGTTCCATTCTCCATCTCAGCAGTCCCCAATTTGATGTTTTCCTCTTGCGTGTCTCCCATCCCCAATCTTTTTCTCTACCCTCTTCACCCACACCTTCTGAAATGACACTTAGAGGAGGCCTTCATTACCCTGCGACCTTCTTGCCTTCTTTGCAGTTAGGCCAGTGGCTTACGTGGTATTATTAAATGACTTTAACTGTTCTCATTTCTACCTTTCCTCCCTTCAGTCTTTCCTTTCAGTCTGTCCCCCTTAAGACCTTCTACTGACTTTTCTCCTGTAATTCACCTTTCTGCCTTTTCCTGCCTACAAGTGTGTTTTACTGGTTCACATCAAGAGCACATCACACACACTACACTCACACAATCTCTCTCTCTCTCTCTCTCTCTCACACACACACACACACACCTCACCGCCTTAACAACTTGAATACCTTCTCCAATTTTTGTAGCAAATTTCTTCTTTTGACACAAGTTGCTATGCCCCCATGGCCTTATACTAAGAAATCCACCTTCTGATGTTTGCAAAAACAAAAACAAAAACAGAAAACAAACGTTCTGATTTTATCTTCCTTATTAATAAGACTGGAAACTCCAAGAGGCCAGGAATCTATTATGTTGTTCATAGTTGTGTTCTTAGCACCTATCTGGCATATCTGTTGAATGAATGCTGTATATCACTGAGTATCATTTCTCCAAATTTTTCTTGTCTAGCCTGTGTGCCTCCCAGAGCTAATGACCCTTCCACATGCTGAAAGGGATCCCACATTACACATACATTATAAAGGTTAAAGTGATCATTTTGGTGAATGACAATAATTGATGTGACTCTCAAGTTTGGTAATTTTTTAAATGCAAGAATATAGAAATTCATCATGTTCCCCTTCACCTCAATTTTTCGACTGTTTATTTTGAAATAATTTTAGATTATAGAAAGTTGCACAATAGTACAGAGTTCCTATATATACTTCCCTCAGCTTCCCCTGATGTTAACAACTTACATAACCAAATTACAGTTATCAAAACTGGACAATTGGGCTGGGTGTGGTGGCTCATGCCGGTAATCCCAGCACAGCAGGCCAAGGCGAGCAGATCACTTGAGATCAGGAGTTAGAGACCAGCCTGGCCAACATGGTGAAACCCTGTCTCTACTAAAAATACAAAAATTAGCTGGGCTTGTTGGTGCACACCTGTCATCCCAGCTATTCAGGGGGCTGAGACAGAAGCATTGCTTGAACCAGAGAGGCAGAGGTTGCAGTGAGCTGAGATCGTGCCACTGCACTCCAGCCTGGGTAACAGAGCAAGACTCCATCTCAAAAATAAAAAAAATAAAAAATAAAAACCCTGGATACTCAACACCAATATAATACTAATAACCAATCTATACATCTTATTAAATATTGTCAGTTTTTCTATTAATGTCCTTTATCTGGTCCAGGATTTTACTCAGGATCCTACACTGTGTTTAATAAACTAACACAGTGATTCACGGAATTGTTAGGTCTCCTTAGTCTCCTCCCACCTGTGGCAGTCCTGTCTTCCTTTGTCTTTCACGACCTCAACACTTTTGAAATGCACTGAACAGTCATTTTGTGGAGGGTTCCTCAATCTGGATTTGTGTGACATAGTCTCATGATTGGTTGCAGGTTATATATTTTTGGTCATAAATAACACTAAAGTGATGGTGTGCCCTTCTTGGGGCATCAATCTCAGGTGTATATGAGGTTCATATGTCACCTCCCAGTGATGTTCACTTTGATCACTTAGTCAAGGTGCTCACCTCACAGGACTTGCCATTGTAAAATCTTCTCCCAGCTTTTGTAACAAATAACCACAGATTTATGAAATATTCCTAGAAATCCAGGACTGAGGGGAGGCAGTCATTCTTAAATGCCCTTAATTTCTGGTTTTTGTGCTTTTTCCTACTAGTCAGCTAAAGAAAGACAGCTAATTTGGCTTGATGGAAAGAACAATAGATGAAACTTGAGCAGAGCTTAAGTAACTCAACCTCCATCTCCATTTTTCCATCAGATACACTTCTGGAATAAAGTCTTTTTTTCTGTTTACAATACTGAGTCTGAAGAATAGAATGCTGTATGAAATGAAGTTATTAAAATGTATTTCAGGTTATTTGAGCATAAGATGACAGTTGCTAGTTAGAGTTAGTGGAACACTTAATATGTAGAAGATGCTCAAGTGCACACATATCCTCAGAGTACATTTATTCGGGGAGAGGAGGCATTTGTCCAGTAAAAGATAAACAATGTAAGTTTTAACTGCTATAGACATTATAGGATGATGGAGATTAGCATAGATCAGTTGATCGAGACAGATTAAACAGATACCTTGGGACTTAGCTGGTCCATGAAAAGCAAAAAGGATTTACAAACATAGAGAAGAGAAAGGTATTATGTTTAGAAATGGATGTTAGATGACTAACAGCACATGAACCAAGAAGAGTATATCTAAATTATATCCAGAGAAAAAGAACAGATTCGTCAATCTGGATTAGAGGTTTCTGCGTTGGAAGAGAGGTTGAAGGCAAACTGTGAAAGTCCCTGAATGTCAGGATAAGGGTTCATTTATCATATTACCTACTATGTGCCTAGAATTCTTCTGGGCACTGAGTTACAGCGGTGAACAAAATACATGAAAATCCTTCCCATTATGGAGTTTAAATCCTACTGTTTAAGATTTATGCCTATAGCCAATAGAAAACTATTAGAATTTCGCTTGCTCCACACTCCCATTTTAAGATGAGTCAGCATCAGATGCCAGGATTGAAAAGGGGTAAGTTAGGTGTAGATGTTGAGATAGGTTCCGACTATAGTCAGAATGGTAGAAAAGCTAAATAAGAGAATCATTATTAAAATAAATCAATATCTGATAATTGGTTAGATTGGGAAGGGAGAAGGCATAGATGAAATTGAAAGCCTGAATGATAAAGAAATTATGATACTGGCCAATGTCAAAGAGTCAGACAACTAATTCACATTGAGGCATATTATATTATGTTTGAAGCCATGGTAAGACATTCTTTTGGAACTATTCAATAGAGTAGAAGAGAGAGAGTTCAGGAGAGAGGCCGGAACTAGAGTGTTAGATTTCTTCATCATCTGCACAAAATGGTATTTGAAGCCTTGACAGTAGAGTCTATTTTTAAAGAAAAGACTATCAAAACAGGGAGTACAGCACCAAGGATACAAACTTAGACTCCAGAAACTGAAAGGAAACAGTACAGAATTAAAGGAGATAGAACAAGAAGCATATAACATTATTTAAATAATAGTATAGGAGCTTAAAAAACAATATAGCAAATACTTAATAATGGTTAGTATGCATCAGGATTTATTCTAAGTGTTTATTATAAACTTATTTTATCCCTTAAAATTATATTAAATTAGATATTATTTATCTTCCTTATAAAGAGAAGGAAATAAAGGATTAAATAGCCTGAGATTATATGAGATTATAAAACTGATCTTTTTTTTTTTTTTTTTTTTTTTGAGATGGAGTCTTACTCTGTTGCCCAGGCTGGAAAGCAATGACAGGATCTCGGCTCACTTCAACCTCTGTTTCCTGGGTTCAAGTGATTCTCCCACCTCAGCTTCCTGAGTGGCTTGGGACTACAGGCGTGCACCACCATGCCTGGCTAATTTTTTGTGTAGTTTTTGGTAGAAATGGGGTTTTGTCGTGTTGGCCAGGCTAGTCTTGAACTCCTGACCTCAAGTGATCCACCCGCCTCAGCCTCCCAAAGTGCTGGGATTAAAAGCAAAGCGTGAGCCACCATACCTGGCCTAATCATCAATATTTAAACCAATTCAGACTGCAGTGATCCACCCGCCTTGGCCTCTCAAAGTGCTGGGATTACAGGCATGAGCCACCATGCCCGGTCATAGATTTCTTATGTCAGTAAGAAAAGTGATGAATATAGATAGAAGTATAGAAAATGCAATTTACATAGGAAGAAATCAAATTGGCCCAAAACATATAAAAATATTTAACTAATTCAGTTCAAAAAATGCAAGTTAATACAATAAGCTCCCAGAGCAAATGACAAAGATTGTTTAAAACTATAACATCCCATGTTGGTGACGGCAGTGTTAAGCAGGTACTCTTAGATACAACTAGAGGGAAAGTTGACAGTACTCAGTAAGAGCCTTAAAAATGTCATATTTTTTAAATCTAGAAATGCATCTTAAGTAAATACTAATCAGATTTTGCCCATGAAAACATATATAAGGATGATAATTACAGTGTTATTTTATTTCTAGGTAAACAAATCATAGTACATTCATACAATACTAGGCAACTACAAAAAATAACATTAGGGATACTATTTCTTAACATGAAAAAATTCTTAAAATATTTTAGGTGGAACAAACAAGATTAAAGTCTCTATCCTATATATGAGTGTGATAGTGTATATTGTGTATCCTAGAAAAAAGACTGAAGTGAATATACCAAAATATTAATAGTAGCATAAAGAGAATTTCTGGGTGGTAAAATTAGGGATGCTGATTTAATTTTTATCCTTTATTCATTTGTATTTTGCCATTTTTATTTTTTACAATAAGCATGTAAAATTTACATACATCAGAAAAGGACATAAGAGTTTCAAGATTGAGGGAAATAGATTGGGCTCCTGAGGACCGTATGGATGGTTTGGAATAACTAACATGGAAAAGATTCTAGGGAAGGAGCAAAAAGACATTAATAAATGGATTAAGATGTGTTTGTGTAGCTAGAGACAGGCAGAGCCATAAATTGAGCTCGACTCTAGAACAACCAAACAGGTAGATATGTAAACACTTGTATAGTCATGCCAGGGGGAAAACTCTACATTTTTAATGCCACATTGAAAGTTCGTCTTCAAAAATCTCCCTAATTGTTTCTCCACAACAAGTTAAAGCAAGCTGGAGCCCTCTACTGGAGTAGTCTTCTAGGAAGGGTAGAATTTATATTTGAAATTATAAAATGACAGGTTGATATGCTTCCATTCAGAGATGGAGGTTTTTCATATTCAGTGCTCCCAAGACTAATTTTCTACTAACCAGTTACTAATTTTTACAATGTCTACTAGTATAAGGGGAAATATTATTCTTTTACTAATGAAAAGAAGAGGGTGAATGGAATTGGACTGCAGAGAATTCTCAATCAGCTGAGATAGTTACACACAACTGACCGATGTTTGCTTGAATATCTATGGAATCTCATTTAGAAGGTAACTGAAGAGAAGTAGGCTGAGATAAGAATATAATAGGACAAATAAACAAGATTTTCAATTTCAAATGTAGGTAAGGATAAAACATAGTATTTTTCTTTAGAAAGTATTACAATAGGCCAGGAGTGGTGGCTCATGCCTGTAATCTCAGCACTTTGGGAGGCCAAGGCGGGCGGATCACCTAAGGTTGGGAGTTTGAGAACAGCCTGACCAACATGCAGAAAACCTGTCTCTACTGGAAAAAAAAAAAAAAATTAGCTGGCTGTGGTGGCGCATGCCTGTAATCCTAGCTACTTGGGAGGCTGAGGCAGGAGAATTGCTTGAACCTGGGAGGCAAGAGAATTGCTTGAACCTGGGAGGCAGAGGTTGCAGCGAGCCGAGATCAAGCCATTGCACTCCAACCTGGGCAACAAGAGTGAAACTCTGTCTCAAAAAAAAAAAAAAGAAAGAAAGAAAAGAAAAGAAAAGAAAAGGAAAAAAAAAGTATTTCAATGATAGTTGCCATTTGGAATTATTAAAGGGCCAAATAAAATATCTTGCTTCTCTCATGTTTCATTATATCTTTGATTCTTTTATAATAAGGTTTATTTTCTCCATCTGTGATTCTTTTATAATAAGGTTTATTTTCTCCATCCGCAATTTCCTGAAGGTTTATTTCAAGTGTTTTAGTATTTTTTACATGAATACTAATACAGATGCTGCCAGCTTTAACAGAGAACCTAATTGATAGAAACCAGTGATAGACTAGCATCATGTGTAGTCATATGAGAACTGATCGTGGATAGTCATCTGCCTGAGATGACACATAAGAACACAGAGTCAATCTCATGATCCTCGCTCACCACCTTTAGCAAAAATTCCTCCACCTTACTATGTACATTAGAAAATTCAATATGGGAAATTTATATTTTCTCTTTTCCAACAATTACAAAGTGAACACAGGCCACGTACTTTTTCACAAACGGAAAACAGACAAATAGTAAGAGTATTTTCTGAGGCATAGAAGTGGAAGAAACTTTTCCATATTTTGGAATAAGATTCTTGCAACAATAATGGCAATATTATGAAAGAACATAAAAATATCAGTTTTTCCATGGAACAGGAGGAAAAGTTAATTTGCACCAGGCCAGTCTCTGAAATTAATAGGGAGGCAATGAATGCCTGCAGATGCCACCACATGATTTCAAGTCTTGGCATAAAATGAGAAAGGGGGTATCCATTTCTGCCAAAGTAAAACTTCTATATAACCCATATCAAAATCTGTTTAGTTCCTGCAAGGAGATTTAATTCTCCTACAAGGAGAATTTAATAAAAATATGAATATTTTAGCACATGCAAAGTTCAAACAATCATATTCAAAATTATTATGGTGATGTCAAGATTGCTTAAACTCTAAACAGCGGAGCTCTGAGGGACACACGCGATTGTTTTCAGAAGAGAGAATTTGGGGAACAAAGTGAAGCTGGAGTAGGGAGACAAAGAGATAATTGACATTATCACACATTACTGTGTCATGGGCACAGTTCTAGGTGGTTTACCTTATTTTACATAATCCTTTCAATTACCCAATGGGGAGACATTAGTATATTCATTTTATAAGTAAGAAAACTGAGGCTCTAAGAGGTTAGTTTACTTTTCCAAGGTCATACAGCAAATAAAGGGTAGATTCGGAGCCTTGGCTCAGATCCCTCACTTCCTGAAGTTCATGCTCTTTGGAATCCAATGATTCTCAAATTTAAGTGTGAATATAAGTCACATGAGTGGCTTTTTACAATTACAGATTCTTGAGTCTTATGCCTAGAGATTCTAATTAGGTCTGAGGTGAGTCTCAGGAATCTGCATTTTTAACAACAGCATTTGTTAAAATTATTACATGTAATCATGATGCAGATAGACTGGTGATCTTATATTAACATGTTAAGCCATTCCTGATTTAGTTACCAACACAGTACTTACAGACTGCTGTGAAATCTCTTAATGAGTAAATACTCTCGTTCATGATACCTGGGAAGAATAAATGAACGAGAATAAGAATAAAAGAATAAGTGGCTTAATTTAAATTTCATTTTTAAATATTTATTGAATGAGTGAATGAATGAATAACTAAATAAGGAGTTGCATGTCTAATATGCACCAGGCAATGTTCTAAGACCAGGAGTTATAAAGATATATGGTATAATTATCACCCCTAAGGAGCTTGTAACCTGCAGGGACAGAATTTAATAAGAAAAACCAACTGGTATAGATGATAGAAAAAAATAAGAATAGCCAACTTGGTGATATAGGGCAGTTGGGGTACAAAGGAATAGAACGCAATCCTATTGTGGGTGAGTGGGAACATATAAAGCTCAGATTTTTACAAATAAATAGGTATTTACAAAGTAGACAAGAAAAGTCAAGCCAGTCTGGGCAGAGGTGGCACTGTGGGCAATTGCATGGAGAGAGAAAAGACTCTGGCACTCTTACTGGGGACCTATAGCTGTAATGGCCACAACATAGAGATGAGGCTGGAAGGGTCATGCAGGAATTTTCAGGAATCTGGACTTAGCCTAATTTTCTTCTCTATTAGACTAGAGTATCTTGAAGGATTTTTTTTGTTGTTATTGTTTTTGTTTTTGTTTGAGACACGGTTTCACTCTCACTCTGTTGCCCAGGCTGGAGTGCAGTGATGCAATCCTCAAACTCCCCGGGCTCTGGTGATCCTCCCACTTCAGCCTCTGGAGCAGCTGGCACTACAAGCACATGCCACCACACCCACCTCATTTTTTTTTTTTTTTTTTTGTAGAGACAGGATTTTACCACATGTTGCCCAGGTGCTGGTCTTGAACTTGGGCTCAATCTGCCCACCTCAGCCTCCCAAAGAACTGGGATTACAGGCATGAGCCACCATGCCCAGCCTAAGGGTTCTTTTATATTAGTGCAAATGGTAATGATGCCTTGGAAACTGATGAAACATTTGAGAGAAGCATGCTTAAATATCACTCAGTTTAAAATATGGGTCCTGGAATTTAAGATTTTTTTCTATGTTTAGAACATAAGGCACCTTAGAGGCACAGACTTTATTAAAGTAACAAGGAATGCTGCAATAACCAGGTGGGGGTCCATGCCAATAGCTGAAAGGACTCTTTAGCTAAAAAGAGTCATTAGAAATGGCAATATTCACTTTGGGAAGAGAAGTACGTACATTTTGTCACACAGTTGACTCATACATGTTTATATACAACAGATTACAAATGACAAAATATCTCAATTCCTCCTCACAAGGGAAACTGATGAAAACCTTTAGCTTGGTTGGTGAAAAATTTTCTTCAGTGTCTGACTCTGTCTTGGATTTCCTCTCTTTTATTACTCAAACGCTGTTGATCCTCTTTGTTGTTACTGTTTTCTCCCAAAATCTGGTTATGCTAGAATATTTCTTCCTGTGTTGTGGGCCTTTATTCTGCCTCTTGTAAATTTACTCAAATGTGTATCTCAAACAGTTGGCAGAATGATTTTCCTTTCTTGGTTTGCCTGGTCTGGATCTAGTGAGCTCCACATAATGTGTTCTTCTTCCATGTGGATCCCCAGGGTCTTCTTGCTGCTTTGGGTCATGTGCCACCAAAAAGGTGTTTGATTCTGAGTTTTGGTGGGAAGTGTGACATGTTGACTGGGACTAGACAAGAAAAAGAGTATTTCCCTTATATAGAAACAGACACTTTTGACATATTTTGTAGAGTACTAACCGTGAACCATTTCAGTCCCATCAATCACTTCTCTTTGAGCAGGATCTCAAGTTTACCCAGTTCAACCATTTCTTTTTCTTTTTTTTTTTTTTAACTTTTATTTTAGGTTCAGGGACACACATGGAAGTTTGTTATATAGGTAAATTGCATGTCACAGAGTTTGGTGTCCAGATTATTTCATCACCCAGGTAATAAGCATAGTACCCAATATGTGGTTTTCCCATCCTCTGTTTCCTCTCACTCTCTACCGTCAAGTAGGCCCCAGTGTCTGTTGTTTCTTTCTTTGTGTCAATATGTACTTGATATTGAGGACACACTTATAAGTGAGAGCATATGGAATTTTGTTTTCTGTTTCTGCATTAGGATTTGCTTAGGATTATGACCTCAAACTCCATCTATGTTGCTACAAAGGACATGGTCTCATTCTTTTTATGGCTGCATAGTATTCGATGGTGTATACGTATCACATTTCTTTATTAGGTCTTCCATTTTGGGGCATTTAGGTTGATTCCATGACTTCGCTATTGTGAATAGTGATGTGATGAACATACACGTGCATGTGTCTTTATGGTAAAAGAATTTATTACATTCCTGTGGGTATATGCCCAATAATGGGATTGGTGGGTCAAATAGTACTTTTGTTTTAAATTCTTTAAGAAATCACCACACTGCTTTCCACAATGGCTGAACTAATTTAGTTTAGTCATTTCACACCTACCGTAGCCTAGCTTGCCTGTGCAAACAAAAGCTGGAATTGCCAGGAACTAAGATTACATACCTCTGCCATCCCAATTACTTGTTTCTTATTCTTCCTGTATGCTGTCTCACAATTCTAGCCATTTAGCCTAGATTCATACTGTTCATTTGCAAAGTGAACTAAATGGAGAGTAATAACAAATTTGAAGGCAAACAAACAAGAATAAACACCAAAAAAGATAAATTAAAAGGGAAACATATGTATGGCAGATTGCCCCACTAGCTACTCTGATATTTGATTTTGGTCCGCCCTTCAAACAAATCTGTATGTGTAAAGTTTAAGTTTAAAAATATTAAAATATGGCCACAGGGATGTTTGTTACAATGGGCATCATGCCTGCATAGTAAAGTGTTACAGCGGCGCCATTCATACCACTGAACTTCACGATCTGTCAGCATTTCCATTTTAAAACCCTTTCTGAATGAATTCCAAAAGCTACAGCATTACCAGAGAGCCCATTAATTTTCAAATGTATATATAAAGTTAAATTAAAACTGGTACTTTGGAATTTGCCTTTAAAATTTTGAGGATTTCTCCCCTGAGTCCCTCTTCCCATTAAAAAATAATTGCTACAAACAATGTGTCCCTAATACCAGATGTAGTAGCATGTTGGAGGCAGGGGAGAGACTGATTGGGGGACAACTCTCTACAGTGATACATTTTTTTCTAAACCTTTTAGTGTATCTCTACCCAAATTCTTTTACAGAACTATTATTATAGAGCAATTTACAGAAATAATAGGTATTTAAGGAGTAAAAGGAAAGTTTCTACCCAGATTTACTTTTCCTGAATCTCCTCTGGAAATTTCCCTCATTTTTCATATGACAAAATTTTGTTCTAAAAGTCGCTGAAAAAAAGTTTAAGGTTACATATTATAATTAGAATGCAATTTGTTCTAGATGTACACAAATAAAATAACTTTCAAGTAATAGTTTGCAGATATGCTAACAGATAATTGAGGCACTTAGAATCACAGTAACACACTAAATGGCATTTCCTAATGTTAAAGTTTTTTCAAGAAATGTATCATTGGAAGAGAGTTCATTGTGTGTATATAAAATTTAAAAAAGAAAACAATAGTATCATATAAGAAATACTATATTATTAGTACCTTTGAAGGCTCTGTGTGCCCTCCAGACCCCAAATCAGAGCTTTTAACATTTGAAAAATTTATAACAAGGTTTGGGTCAAAATAATTTTGTTTTTCAGTATATGAAGAATTAATATTTAGTTAAAGGTTCTTGTAAAAGAGTACAGCAGGAGTTATGATATTTCTTTCCCCACTGAAAATAAATCCTTTGGGTTTTAGCTTCAGACACTTCTGCATTTGTCTGGTCAATCTGTCCATGTCTCCTCCAAGGCTAATCTACGTCTTTGCTTGGGAAGAGCTGTCCCTTTCTGATCTCTCTGTGCCAGCCCAATCTGTCTGCCACAGTTGTTTCCTGGCAGTACTGAAACTAAGAAGAGCGTGTGATTAATAGTAGGGCTCAATATAACTACACTTACCAGGAATTATTGGCTTTCATCCAATAGGGAAAATGAATCCAAACGATTATATTTGACCCTCTCGTGTTCTAAAATAAGATTTCCAACGTAGGCACACTTTTATTTATTCAAATATCTCAAAGGCTTCAGATTGGCAAGAATTCCAAGATGAAATTTCTTAAATTTGCCCTCTGAATTGTGCCTTGTAAAATTATTTTTTCTGTCATACAATTTTTAGTTTACATTTACTATGATACAGTATTTCTCTTATTGCTTTTCTAACCCAAATTGAGGTTTATACTAACTGTATAAGCTAATCATGTAGAGATATTTCCCTCCCTCTTGTTTTATTTAGTATTTGCACACAGATTATTAAATCAAGATTGTTTTCCTATGAATCTGGTGTGTGTGTGTGTGTGTGTGTGCACGCATGCTCATGTACACACACACACGTGTACAGAAACAGATACATAATTCAAGAACAAACTTATTTCTCTTTCGTCACTGGTCTTTATTTCAAGTCTCTCTATTCAGTTCATATTTCCACATTTTAATTTAGAAAGCAAATTAACCGAAAGGCACTAGTTGGTTAACATACAAATTACTTCGCTCCTCGGAGGAAATCTTAGTCATGTTTAAAGGCTCTATAACACTTTTTTAAATTAATGGAATTAAATTTTTAATGGAATAATTTGTGTTAATATTTACTAAAATAGAAAGAAATGTGAGAACACCTTGATGTTTAAACTGTTCCAAAACTAGGGAATTAGGATGGTAGCTGACCACCATAATTACCAATCATTTTCTTCTCAGAGGATGTTTTGGTTTTTAAAAAATTTCCCATTCTCATAACCACTATACCTGATGTGTAAAACAAAATATCTGTAGCTTAGGACCAGAAAACTATATTTTTGGAATATATACTCAAGGAGAAAGTATTTAGAATTCCGTTAGTGTCAGCCCCAGAGTATGGAGTATTATTTTGGTTAAAGAAATACTAAATGTGGATAGAAAACATTTAGGAAATACAAGAAATGGAAAGAATTAGAGTATGTCTTCAAGGGTAACCAGACTAATTCTAGGAGAGATGGATGTTCTTCCTAAAAATCTTTGGTTTAGACTTTGGTTTGAATAAGATGCAAGAGAAACATCTCTCAAGCAACAGTAGCGAGGATGAATTTTGTTCCCTGAGTAGCATTTTATAAAAGAATGCATGTGAAAGGATTTTAAAGCTCATATACCAGATTGCATAAAGAATTGTTTCCATTATATGAAGTTAGGTAGCACTTGAATATCATGAATGAATACAAGCTTTGTGTGGAATGTTTCTTTTCAATGCAATGTGATATTAAGTACATTTATGTAAATAGTGGGTGAAATTTTTAATGTTATATAAATATTACCTTTTCTATGTGATACTTCTGGAAGAGTCTCTTAACTCCCTTACTTTTGACTTAAGATGTCAGTGAAATCATACAGGCTTTTCAGGAAATCCAAAGGAATGTATACTATCCCCCTCTCACTCTGGATGAGAGAATCAGTGCTCTTTTCATGTATCTACATTTCTACAGGTAGGTATATAGCTAAACAGAAGTCCGTGCACATCTATATCTGATGTAGTAGAGTTGACTTAGCCCAGTGTAGAATCAAATCTTAACCTCGCTATTTAAAAGCTGTGGGACCTTAGGTACATTATGTAATGTCTCTCAGCTTCAGTCTCCCTGTTTGTAAAACAAGGATGATATTACCATGTTCATAGGGGTGCTGTGAAGATTAAGTGAAATAATCTATGTAAGATGCCATACAGTCCCTGGCACACAGCGCATGCTCAGTAAATGTTACTGTCTCCTAACTATGCCTTCAGACCTGCAGTATAGATAATTTTAATCCCAATTTTACAAATGATGAAATAGACTTAAAGACAAAGCTATCAAAGCTATAGATGCACAGCTAGTGAATAGCAGAGTCACATTAGAAAGGCAGACCTTTCTGATGATAATGATAATAACAATAACATTATCTTTACTACTGCTGGGTAGTGAATTTCATGCTAGTTGATTGATGACATTTTACTCTAAAACTTAAACAACATATTTCAGTCATAGTGGCAGAAATAGAAAGTTGAATCCAATTATTGTGACACAATAAAGAAATTATTATAAATCTTGTACATTAATTAACAAACCCTTTATCCCCCTTTCTTTTTAAATTTGCTTCTTACTTGCAACTCTTACGAAGCTTACATTGCAGGAAGGGAACAAACTATCCTCAGAGAGGGGAAAGGCTCTCTTCCTCAGCTGCATGGTCCAAACCCAGGACAACCAGAATCAGCCTGTTTTCACTTGGAAACAAAACTTAAAACAAATGCTGCAATTACTTAGGCTATCAGTTTAGACCAAGATGCATCTGCCTCCAAACCTCTCCAAATGGTAACAATTATTGGTTTAATGTTGCTGACTTGCCACTAATCAAGACCTGTATTTATATTCTTATGAATAAATGTGTATTCACATAGCTGGTTTACATGTGAAACAAACATTTCTATGAATCCCTATAGTTTGTGTTTGCTTTGGGCTCAGCCATTTCACCAGGAATTACCAGGTAGGAGCTCTGTGTTGGGAGAGACTATTTCAGTAACACTAATCCTGCCTAATACTGGGTCACTGAATCTAATGTGGTCAGAAGAGGAAAATCCTTTTTCTTTTTATTAACTTCAATAATTTTGAAAACCTAGGAAATCTATGACAATGTGGGTACAGGGTAGAATATAATATTTTTTCATAAACAAATAAAAGTTGTTGAGGGGTTAATTGAAACAGTTGTTCACACACACATACACAAGCAGCTCTGAGCACATGAAGCCAGTGTGAATTCACAAAGAGCAAGCTCTAACAGATTAATATCTTTTTTGGACAGGTAGGCAAAACAGGCGATCAAAGAAATGCATTTCAATACAGTGATTCTGGATCTTAGAAAGGCATTTGACTAGATTTTTATGATACTGTCACGGAGAAAACAGAGAAATATATTTTAGATAACATAAGGCAAAGAATATACTGCATTATGATGCAAGGAATGTTAATTAATGGATATGAACTGATGTCTATCCTTTCCAAATTGAAATTTTCAAGTGTTTAGATGAGGACACTTGAGAACGTTGATCAAATTTGGAAATGATGTAATGCTGGAATTTGAGTGGAGTGACCAACTTGTCCCAATTTGCCTGAAACTTTCCCAAATTTTTAGTTTGGGCACTGAAAATCCTGAATCCTGGGAAACCTCTCAGTTCCAGGCTAACTTGATGGTTGGGCACCCTAGATTTGAGCGGCAACCAGAAGGAGGAGTAAAACATTGCCAGGCAGCGCAAAGCACTAACTCATGAGAGAGCCTCGTGTGTTTGAGAAACTGCAAGTGGCTCAAGGTTGCTAGACCACGTATTGGCAGACAAGAGAAGCTAGCCAAGAATCAGGTTCCATAGGATCTTCAATTGTGATAAAATACATATAACCTAAAATTGGACATTTTAACAATTTTTAAGTGTAGTTCAGCTTTAAGTACATTCACATCATTGTGCAACCATCACCACCATCCAATCCCGAACATTTTTCATCTTTCCAAACTAAAATTCTGTACCCATTAAACATTAACTCCCTGCAGCTCTAGCAACCACCATTCCACGTCTGTCTCTATGAATTTGCCTACTCTAGGTACCTCACAGAAGTGAAACCATACAGTATTTGTCCTTTTCTAACTGCCTATTTTCACTTAGCACAATATCTTCAAGGTTCATCCATGTCGTAACGTATGTTAGAATTTCCTTCCTTTTTAAGGCTGAATAAGTGTATGTGCGTGCCACATCTTGTTGATCCACTCATTCCTTTCATCTCATTCATTCATACATCAGTGTACACTTGGGTTGCTTCTGTTTTTGTTTGTTTGTTTGTTATTGTGTGAATAATGCTGCTATACCCACAGGTGTACCAATATCTCTTTGAGTCCCTACTTCCAATTCTTTTTTTTTCCACTGTAATAAAGTCACACCTACTTTCAATTACTTTGGGTATATACCCAGATGTAGATTTGCTGGATCATATGGTAATTCCATTTTTGAGGAACTACCACACTGTTTTTTATAGTAGCTGCACCATTTACATTCCTACAAGCACAAAGATTCCAGTTTTGCCATATTCTCACTTTTCTTTTTTTGATAAGTAGCCATAGTAATGGGTGTAAAGTCTCATTGCAGTTTGATTAGGATATCCCTACTGATTAGTGATGTTAAGCCTCTTTTCTTTTCTTTTGTCTTTTTTTTTTTTTTTTTGTGACAGAGTCTTGCTCTGTCACCCAGGCTGGAGTGCAGTAGCGTGATCTCTGCTCACTGCAACCTCTACCTCCTAGGTTCAACTGATCCTCCTGCTTCAGCCTCCTGAGTAGCTGGGACTACAGGCCTACACTACCACCCCAGGCTAAGTTTTTTATTTTTAGTAGAGACGGGGTTTCGCCATGTTGGCCAGGCTGGTCTCGAACTTCCGGCTTCAAGTGATCCACCCACCTCAGCCTCCCACAGTGCTGGGATTACAGGCTTGAGCCACTGTGTGCCCAGCTATTAAGTCGCTTTTCAAGTGTTTCTTAGCCATACATATATCTTCTTTGAAGAAATAGCTATTCAAATCTTTTCCCCATTTTTAATTTTTTTTTTTTGAGTTGTAGGAGCTATTTACATATTATTGTCATCCTAATGGGTGTGTGTGTAGGAACTTAAATGCCATCAAATACACTAAGCTTATCCTTTCACAAGATGAAATCATTCAAGAATTTTGAGCAGATGACAGCAAGAGATTTAAATTTTAGGTGGTTCAATCTAGAGAAGTTAAGGAGAAAGGTTGAAGGGGGTGAGGCCAGAAGCAGGGATGCAATTTAGAACCTCTTATAATTGTTAGTCAAGAAACAACAAAGACCACCGGTAGTGGAGTTGGGCAGGAAGAAATATACATGAGATTTTAACAGGGCACTATCAAAAGTGATGGACGACTGGTGGCAAAAATCCAAGAAACTTTCTGGTTTCTCACTTAGGAGACTGAGTGGATGGTGGCATCATTCACCAAATTCAGGAGTCTAAGGAAAGGTAAAACCAACTTTGGATAAATAGAATATGAGGTACCTGTGAGGCAGACAGGTAGATATGTTGGTGTTGAATATATTGACTTGGAACTCAGCATGAAAGTGTGGGCTTGAGATACAATTTTCACTGTGAGCATGAACTATTAAACATAGATTGTCCAGGGACAATGTGTGAAATAAGAATATTGGTTTCCTAGGAACACCTAAATAGGCCTGGCAGAGAAAGAGAAGCTCGTAAAGACGAGCAAGAAAGAATATCCACACTGGTAAAATGTGCAGCAATACAATTTCAGGTCAAAATAAGAACTTTGTAAAAATTAAGAGTTGTCCAAAAATGGGGAAAAGTCTTTTATTGAGAGTGAGTCCCCAGCCCCTGGAGTTGTTGTCAGAAGCAGGACAACTGACTCATTTGCATATCACAGGAGGGACCCATTCCCTGATAAGGATTTGGTTTCCATGCCAAGAGACTACTCCTTAATGACTACAAAAACTGTTTCATCAGAATATGAGAATTTACAAATCATTGGGAGCTCTTTGCTTGTTTAATATTTGAGGTTTCCAGGACTGTTTGAATTCATTAAGGAGAAATACATGAGCCTTTTTTTAGTTTTCCGAGTCAAGGGCCAGGCATATCCCACTCAGAAATCGTTGCAAATACTTTGGGAATCTAAGCCAAAATAATAACTGTGATTGTCTCATAAATAATGCTTGCTGAAAGATTTGGACTTAATGGCCAGAACATTTTGGTTCCTGTAAGATGAGTAAAAGAACTTGCCAGTATCTCGGCAGATAACTCCTCCTGTGTCAAAGAAAGGCTCTGTTATAGTTCTATTTATAGTTATTAAATATGAATATGGGAACATAATAAAGAAAATATGAATAAGAACATAAACCAGAATTACCCTGTTCTCCGTCCCACATTACAAGGTTTACAGAATCCCAGGAAAATGGAAAGCAACAGAGTAAAATCTCCCCACAGAGTCACTTGATAAATGTCCCATCTTCTGGCTGGGAGGAGAGAGAAACCTTCGTCTTTGAGCCCTTTACTTGGTTCTCTAACTCATAATGAGGCCCACCTGCTTTAATACGCTGACTGACAGCACAGCTGCATTCTCTCAGACAAGGTCTGCTCCCAAGATACACAGACCTGGATGAAGTTCAGATCACCAGTTAATGTAATCCCATTGTTGGTCTCCAAGGAATGGTAACTGGCTTTCCAAACAAATGGGAATAGTCTGGGAAACATCTCTGTATTCTACACATAGGCAAAATTGTTGGGAGATGAAGGCAATGCATTCTTATCGTCTCAAAGTCTGAATTATTCATACTTAATGCCCCCCTCCCAATTCCTGCAGGGGATGAGAAAGGGAGCTTCTATAAACTGTACCTTTCTAATATCCTTCGCTTAGTGTCAGTAATGAATTGAATTCTGCCTCTATCATTTATTAGCTGTATAACCTTGGATATCTTTGCCTCAGTTTATCTATCTGCCAAATGATGAAGTTGTGAGGATTTATAATACACAAAGAGCTTAGAACGATGTGTGCACATAGTGCTCAACAAATGTATGTAGGACACGTAGGGCTTCTGTATCTATAGATTTAGAGAATTCCTCAAACCAATTGATGTTATTTCCGAGCAGGCAATGGGAGAGGATCAAGGATGCTTAGTAAATTAACCTTTGGTTCAAAATCTAAACAGGTTGCCTCACTAATTGAACTACTGATATCTGGGGGTCTCTAGTCTGTTCCTTACAAGGAGCTATTTGTAATATAATGACAATTCCAAAATCTTCAGCACGGACCCCTTTGTGGGGTCCTTAGAGTTCCAGGATGAAAGGTTTGGAGGCAGGAGAAAGCCAGTTGCTAAGAGCTGATACCGTCTAACTCATTAACTCATTTTAACTAAAGCAACTTTCTATTTTAAGCTATCACCATCATCACCAAATCATAGAATTCTAGAACTGTAAGGGGTCTTTGATTTTTACCAAATCCAAGTACTTCATTTTACATATATATGAGGAAACTGAGAGACAAATGCTAAACTACTTGTTCAATTTTTCTGAACCAATTAGTTGTAGAGGACTAACATCTACTCCTCCTGGTCCAGTTCTCTCTTGTTCATACTTCTGTCCAACAAAGATTTCTTAGACTCAAGCTGTGCAAGACAATGAGAGTAAGGAAGTGAATAAAACAGTCTCAGACTTCAAGAATCTTCTAGTATAGAGAATTCTACCAAATGTACTGACAATTATACAGTGCAGTAAATATTAAATGATACAATGTTTGGTGAAAAGATGTCAGAGGGGCATGTTATATTTTAATAATAACATTTCCTCATCACTGAGGAGGACCTAGTATATGTCAACACTGTCCAAGGCTTTACCGATATAAACGCGAAAAGGCTGTAAAACTCATCAAAATACAGTACAAAGTATCACATCCATGTTAAGGATGTTGCAGACAGTTAAGTGCTAATGGAGTTTAGGCAATGGAGAGCTCACTAAGGGATGAGGCAACTGGAGGAGATCAAATGTGAGTGCCACAACAGGGAATTTTGTGTTCAGAATTTATTGCGTGAAGAAGAAATGTAATAATTCTTTATGTCACTTCTAAATCCGATTCCTTCCTCCAGTATGATGGCTGTTCTCATGAGAGTGTTTTTCAGAAATTGCAAGAGAGAACTGAAATGTGATGGACCTAGGGCATCCATTCTTTTGCCAAATATCTTCCCATTATGCTTCCTAGCTTATCCTTTGTCAAGGATTCCTTTCATATTTACATGCATTTTCAAGATCATTCACCTACTCTTTTCTGTAGACAGCATCCCTTCCTAGCTGTCCCTCAATAAGTCCTTTGCCTAATCCAGCCTTCTAAAAAAATTTCAAAATGGGTTTTATTTTTTATATTAAACTGACATTTCCTAAACATAACTTGTGACTTTTAAGTAAAAAGTTTTCAAACAACAAAACTGTCACAATATTTAAATATTTTTCAGCCATATATGTGTGAATGTGTATATGTGAATTTTAAAATAAGTATTAAAGCCTACTAAGTGAATAATAAGAAAACAGATTAATATTAAATTAGACATTATCTAAACTCGGACAAACTGGGTTTTTTTCCAAATTAAATATGAAATCATCAACCCAAGATGATTAGGAGGAAAATGATGTAATAAAATCAACTTTTAAATAGCTGTAACATGTTGCATTTCCTAGGAATCTTCAAATGTTTGCTTAAAAATGGCCAAAACATTTGAAACAAAAGATAAAGTACCAAAACAACTTTTTGAAATCATAATTCTAAACGTTTATAAATTCCCCATATTCTCTACATTATTTAAGGGAAAAGTTACTTTCCCTGGAAGGAAACTTCATTTTTTAAAAAAACCACTCCAGTATTTCCCTTGCTAGGAAATAAGCCAGATGGTTCCAACACTCAGAATTTTACTCAGGAAAAATTCAGAAATACAGGACAACTTTGTTAATTCTTTTGGTACTAACTGCCATTGTAATCTCTATACGTTTTCTCTTTGATGAAAAAAAGGCTAGTACTAAAACACAAAATAAAGAATCTGATAACCACCAGCAAATAGTACCTGAGATCAGTAAGACATTCTAGAAAGAGCCTGGACTGGGCTCAAGACGCATGGATTTCCTGCTAGCCAAGGAGAAGAGAATAGATTCCACAGATAGCTTTTTAAAATGTTTTACTTTAGCTGTACCATTTGATGATTTTGACAAATGTACATACCTGTGAAACCATCACTGTAAACAAGGTATAGAACATTTCCATTACCTTAAAAGTTTCCTCATGCCTCTTTGCTGTTAACTCCCAGCTCCCTCACACACACACACACACACACACACACACACACACACACACACACACCCCTGACCCTGGCAGCTACTGATTTTATATCTAGCACTATAGATTAGTGTTATCTTTTCTAGGATTTCATGTAAATTGACCCATATAATACCCTCTCTGATCTGGCTTATTTTTGCTCAGATGTTTTTGAGACTCATCCACGTTGTTGTGTGCATTGGTTTTCATTTTTCAGCAGAGTATATTCCACTGTGTAAACATAACATAATTCATTTATCCATTTAACTGTTGATGGACATTTTGTTTGTTTCCAGCTTGAGATTATTATAAATAAAGCTGCTGTGGATAATCTATCATGTATTCTATTTATCTTACTAGTTGTTTTCCTTTTGTTCAAATTTTTCCAAATATTTTATTCCTCTCTTTCTCCTTTCCTGACTTCATCTGGGTTAATAAAATACGTTTTTAGTATTTCTTTTGTTTCCTCTATTGGGTTCGTGACTTTATCTCTTTGTCATTATTTTTAAGTGGTTTTTCTAGCACTAATAATAAATGTATTTATTAAAGACTATTTAGAGTCCAATAATTTACCACTTCACTCTTTATACCTGACACTCAGACTTCCCATTTGCTACTTTTCATGTCACAAGTGTAATAATCTTACAAAAGGATAACTCCACTCACCTACCTACCCTCCCTTTGTTATTGTTGTAGCTTTTACTTTCAGGTAGCTACCAACCTCACTTTATATTATTTTTCTTTTAAATGATGATTTTCATACTTACCCATTCATTTACTGTTTCCAGTGTGCTCCATTTCTTACAATAGATTGAAGTTGTATATGGTATTATATTGTTTCCATTTAGCCTGAAGAATATTTCTTAGCATTTCTTATAGTACAGGTCTTCACTATAAGAATTTTTGAAGGATATTTCAAAATTTCTTCAAAAACTGGATTGACAGTTTTAAAAATTTTATTTCAGCACTTTAAAGATAGAATTCTATTGTCTTTTGCCCCTCATTGATTCTGATGAGAAGTTAGTCATTTTTTATATCATCGTTGTCCTGTATTTAATGTGTCTTTTTTTTCCCCTCAACTTTTCAGATGTTCTTCCTTTGGTCTTCAATATGTACTTACATATTTTGTTTTCTTTATGTTAATACTGCTTTAATCTTGGATCTAAGTCAATGTAATCAAATTTAGGGAACTTTCAGTTAGTATACTTTCCAATATGTTTACTCACTTTTTGGGACTCTATCACATATACCTTAGATCATTTGATATTGCCCAAAAGGCCCTGAGTCTCTGTTCATTTTTCTTCAATTCTTTTTCTGTTTTTCACATTGGGAAATTTATCTTCAATTTTTTTCTCCATTCTTCAGTTAGGAAAGTTTACCTTCAATTCTTTTTCTCTGTTCTTCAGATTGGAAGATGCTTGGATCTTTCTTCAAGATCACCAACTCTTTTTTCTGCTATCTACAGTTTATTATTAAGCACAAACAGTGACTTTTCAATTTTAATTATAATTTTCCACTATATACTTTCCATTTGCTTTTTAAAAAAATAGCTTTTAGTTCTCTGCTGAGATAGTCTATCTCTTCCCTCATTAAGACTATGTTTTCCAGACTGCGTGCAGTGGCTCACATCTGTAATCCCAGCACTTTGGGAGGCCAAGGCAGGCAGATCACTTGAGGTCAGAAGTTCAAGACCAGCCTTGCCAACATGGTAAAACTTTGTCTCTACTAAAAATACAAAAATTAGCCAGGTGTGGTGGCACACACCTGTAGTCTCAGCTAACCGGGAGGCAGAGGTTGCAGTGAGCCGAGATCTTGCCACTGCACTCCAGCCTAGGTGACAGAGCAAGGCTCTGTCTCAAAAAAGAAAAAAAAAAAAAAAAAGATTATTATTTTCCTCTACTTATTTGAACACATTTTCCTTTGATTATTTTAACATATTTACAATGGCTGTAGTAAAGCCTTTATCTGCTAAAACTAACAGGTGAGCACTCTTGGGGCTGGTTCATATTAACCACCCTTTCGCTTTTTGATTATCAGATTTCTTTGCATGTCTAATAATTTTTGTTTACATACAAACTTTGTGGACAATTTATGGTGGAGACATTTGATAATCATCTCCTTTTGAAGAGTGTTGATTTTTGTTCTAGAAGTAGTTCAATTGCTGGCCCATCAACTTGAATTTAGGTAGACTTAGTCTTATACTTTGTTAGCATGGATCTGTGGAAAGTCCAAGGTGTTTCCCAAGTCTCTACTATGTGGCGATATTCAACTCTACATGGGAACAGTTTGGAGGCTGAGGCTTCATCACAGTGGATCTTGAGTAGGTCTTATTCTGGAGGGTGGTCCTTATTCATAAGTAGAGCCTTACTGGTGTTTCCACTGAATGACTGAGATGTTGATGACATTACCTCAGTCTCTCCATTCTGGTTGGGCTGGAACTCTAAAGTCCCCCACCATGTTTGGATTCCAACCTTGTACTAGGGTCAAGAAATTGTCCCCAGATAGAGGGCAAGAGCAAGTTTTCCTTCTCTCAGATATTACAGTCTTGTGATGCCTGTTGTCTAATGCTTAGAAATAGTAGGCTCATGTATTTTATTCAGTTTTGTAGCTGTTTGTGGCAGGACACTAGTCCTGTGCCAGTTATCCAGTTTTAACCAGAAGCAGAGGTCCCCCATGGGTATACAATGGCTTTGGGTTCTGGCTTGGATGACTAGGTGGTAATGGCTCCATTCACTGCATAGGAAATCTAGGATCAAGAGCAAGTTTAGGAGGAACAATGATGAGTTAGTTTTTGTTCATGTTGCATAGAAGGTATGAGGGAGGCTGGTAGACATGACGGTTTTATGCATTAACAATTAACTTAAAATTGATCAACATTTGTGCATGTATAGACTGTTTCTGTTATTTTACCTTTAAATATTCTCTTTAAATAGTAAAAAATACAAGTAACATTGATTTTGACCTTCCTTGAGTTATTTTATAATTAAAAACAAAGTTATAGTATAGAAAATATTTGCAAATACTTGAGAACGTTTTTCTTTTCTTTTTTATGAGGAGGGAATGAGCACCTATTTAATCTTGTGGTGAAACCATTTCTCTCCTTTTCTTCTGCCCTTCATGAGTATCACCTCTTGGCTACTATAGACCAGATATAAACTCTCTACCACACAGTGTTTTCACTGAAACAAGTCCTCCAATGAACCAACCACAAGTGTGAAACTAAGGTACCAATTGAACTGGAAGAACATGAGCAATAATGACGAATATATTTGTGTGTTCCCACGAGCTAAGGAATTGAAGCAAAAAACACTGTCATTGTACAACTCTGAGCCATTCCTGTTCCACAAAAAGTTTAAGTTTTCCACTTGTAGAGGAAAGGGCAATTGGGGATTCAATTGCAAAACTCCTTTAGCAGTTCAGGAGCAGCCATTGGCAAATAAAATTTATACCATTACTATTTCTGCATAATTCCCAGAAGACAGCTTCTTGCTTATATCCAGGTCATGGCATTCCTTATTAGTAGTTGGCAACTAGGAGGAGCCTAAGCCAAAGGTCCACAGTGATTTGTATCCTCAGGTTTCCCTTCTAAATCTGTTAAATGCTGGTCCTAGACAGAAGGAATATTTTGGTGCTACAGACTTACCAGTTTCTTCTTCTCCCTTCTCCTCTTCATTCCCTTTTCCCACCTCTTTCCCCTACTCTGTTTCTGACTATGTCATGTTCTGCTCTTGTTGCTACACAGATGCATATTAATTCAAACTAATCTTGATTGTATAAAGACAAACAGCAGAGTGCTATTGCTTGCTTTGAGGGTTAGAGAAGGTGAAATAATTCATGATGTTTTAACATTTTTTAGCTATCTTGGCAACCATTAAAAGTAGGCTGCTCTAAAGTCTCTATTTGTTTACTTATTTAACTATTTAAATTTCTGGTGCCTAACCCATGGAAACTGTCCTTGACAAATCTTTGCTATTGAAAGAACATCAAGGAAATACACCTGTTCCAGTTACTTTGGAACAGGAAACACTAAAGAAAGGAAACATTGGCACACTGCTGGGTAGGTTGGCTTCCTGCCTTAATAGAATGAAATAGAAATTCTTTACCAAAGAAATAGGTATTGAATCTTGGACGTATCACTTACTACTCAGCTGCATGACAATGGACAACCTCCTTAATGTCTCTTGGTCTCAGTCTTCTCATTTGTAAAATGAGGGTAAACCTGTACTGACTTCATAAAATTATTGTTAAGATTAAAAGATTAGCACTAGGTATATGCTGGACACAGTAAGTTCTTTATATATAGTTATTACTGTAACTACTATTGTCATTATCAAATCATTTTAAGATAATAAATTAATAAGAATAATAATGTTCATCAATACCAACCAGAAGGAGTCAATACACCTACTTTGGTTATTAACCAAAAATCTGACTTAGATCAAATTTTTCTTCTAGAAAATAAAAAATTAGTTCTTGCAAAAGCAAAGATTTTGAAAAACTTGTAAACCTCATGACTGAAGTAATATTCAGATATATTTACCTGATAACTGTAGTTGATTGAATTTCGTCCCCTGAAAAGTTACGTTCAAGCCCTAGCCCCTAGCACCTGTGAATGTGACCTTATTTGAAAATTGGGTCTTTGCAGATGTAATCAAGTTATGACGAAGTCATGTTAGATTAGGATGGGCCCTAAATCAAATGACTAGTATCTATGTGAGAAAGGAGAGGGAGATTCAGGCTCATAGACACAGATAAATGGAGAAGGAGGCCTTGTGAAATGGGGGCAGAGACTGGAATGATGCAGCTGCAAGCCAAGGAATGGCAAAGAACACCCGCAACCACCAGAAACCAGGAGGAGACAAAGAAGGATTCTTCCCGTGAGGCTTTACAGAGAGCACAGCCTCCAACACCTTGATTTTGGAGGTTAAGCATCCAGAACTGCAAGAGGATAAATTTCTGTTGTCTTAAGCTGAGATATTTGTGGTGCTTTGTTTTGGCTTCCTAAGAAACTAATATAATCACTTCAGAAGCAGGAAACCATTTTTTCTCCATCTTTAAGTTCATTGTGAAACAAAGCTTTAAAAATATTTTCAGTCGGATTTTGTTTAAAATATATGGTTTGTAGGCAGGAACTTCACACTTCATTTTCCTTTTAAACTTTTTTGGAGGGGGATGATATTTATAAACTATGGAAAGACAACTACAGAAAGAGGTGTTTTAAACATGGGGATATGTTTAAGTGGTGTTAGTGATCTTGAAGGAGTGTGAGTTACATTCTAATACTGTAGAAGTCTTTATAATGTTTTCCAGGAGACCATGTTTTTGAACTCTATGTGCAGGAAACCATTACATGGGGGAAAATATTGCTTTATGGGTCTCTGGCTGGGACTTATGAGTGTTATATATGAGAAAACATTGAAATTGGGGAAAGCGAGAGACATTATAACAAAGTGATCTTGTGTATTATATTCCAAAATGTCAAATTGTGAGAGTGTTCATTCAAATTCATTCTTATGCAATTGCTTTTGTTCACATTTTTGGAGTTGATTTTACTTGCATTTTAAAAACAAACACAAAACCTTTCACCCAAAAGCACACAGTGCATTTTGAGATATCCTGGTTATACTCAGAGGGTAGAGAGCACAGGACCAGCTCACTAACTTATGAACACACACTGAGGACATTAAGTAGCAGAGAGCATCCAAGATTTGGTCAGCAGATGGTATGGAAGAGAAGAAAGAACTCTGAAGTTACATAGAGTCCAGATAGTTGTAGGATATTTTCCAATTCAGTTACATTTATTTTACCTTTTAGTTTTCTTACCTACATAATGGAATAATTCTTACCTTGCTGATTCTTAAATGGATTATTTGAACTAATATATACAAAGTAGATAGAATAATACCTAGCATAAATAGCTCAATAAATGTCTTTTCTTCTTCTTCCCTGTTAAATCTTTAGCACACGCCTGAGATCATCTCTCTGCCTTGATATCCTGGAACTGGGGAGGGGCTGGATGAAATGCCAGCATCACAGACCCAAGTGATGGTTCAATGACTAGGCAATTCCAGAATCTGCCTTAGCAGCATGGAACCTGTTAGATTTCCTTTGGATAGAGTGGAGGCTTTCCACCATTCCAAGCAGTGCCTGGGATTGTCTATTCTAGGTGTATTCACATTCTGTCCCAGCACTTGCAGATTTCTGCTCACTTTGCAATTCTGGCATGATGCAAAGGAAAGATTACTAAATTGGGAGCAATAAGAAATAGGCTGGGTAAATTTCCCTAATCTATCTGGTCCCTAATTCTGTCACCTGTAAAATCAGCAGGGTGGATTAGATTGATCTCTGGGATAATTTTGGAGATGTTTTAGCTAAGATATATTTTGGAGTCAGCCAGCCTTTTGATTGAATCTTAGCTCCATTCCTTAATAATCATCAGTCTTTGATACGTCATTTAACCTCTCTGAACCTTAGCTGCTCCAGTTTGTAGAGAAAGCATCTAATTTGAAAGGGTTGTCATAAGTTCAATGAGAAAAAATATTGGAAGCACCTGGAACAAATCAGACATTCAATAAACATTACCTTTCAGTAGATCAGTGGTTCTTTAACATAACTCAGAATTACCTAGAGGGCTTGCTTAAACACAGGAGTGAGCCCCCTAGAATTTCTGATTCAGTAATTACGGCTGAGGTGGGACCCCCAAAATTCGCATTTCTAACAAATGTCCAGGTACTGCTGCTGATTCAGAAATCATTCCTGGAAAACCACTGCTCTGGACCAGGGTTTGGCAAAGTATAGCAAGTGAGAAAATTTGTCTCACTGCCTCTTTGTGTAAATAAAGTTTTATTGGAACACAGTTATGCTCATTGGTTCACATATTGTCTATGGCTGTTTTTGCACTGCAACAGCAGAATTGAGTAGCTGTGACAGAGACTGTATGGCCCACAAAGCCTAAAATATTTACTATCTGGTCCTTTACAGAAACGTTAGCAGTCTGCTCTAGACTGTCATATGGTATTCTCCCCAAGGAGTTTTGGGGGCTCTGACAGAGAACCAGGTTTTTCAAGCTTTTTAATTAGTACATGAGATCACTAAATATATTCATTGTGTGTTTATGATAGCAATGCAGCCACTTATTCTAAAATAGATGATCACAAGTCTTGCTATCTCAAATGATTATCAAAAGCAAAGAGACAGAATTGCAGTTTATGGGGGTGATTCATTAGAATTAATGACAAAACTAATAGGACCTTACCCAAATCTTTTCTTTTCCAGCAGTCCTTTGTGGAGCCTGCAAGGCTTTTCTGAAGTGGGAAGGAGATCAAAGGTTCTTTAAATCAGAAAATCCAGTGTATCATACTAAGGAATCTCCGTGGTCAAGCTTAAGTTTTTACCCTGAGTTGTTTGTCCTAAGTCTGAGGCTCTCCAGAAAAGTTTTGGGAAATGATAGGTTCTTTGGGGGATCTGTCATAGTGCTGTTTTGCTTGTAGAACTTTGCGTTCTAATAATATTTGAACTGGAGGCACCAAGCACACAATGATGAAATACAGACACTCCCTTGGTGGCATGAACACGGTGCCGGTCAGCTCCGCCCTCGTTCCCATCTTATCCTGATTGCACTCACTCACATTCTACATTTTATCAACACTTTTTTCTTTTACCTCTTAAAAGTGCAGTAGTCTGGAAGTCGGGCAGATCTAGATTCAAATCCTAGCTTTTTTTTTTTTTCTTTTAGAAATTGTGGGCCTGGGCCTCCATTTCCTCTTTTCTAAAATGGGCCAATAGAATAAAGTAGATATGGTGGACATTAAAGCATGAGTGTCTGAAAAGTGCCTTGTAGAATTCCTGGTGCTTGTAAAGGCGGCATGGATGTTAGAGCTTTGTTTTCCACCCCCACCACACCCACCATTTTTTGCACTATGTAATGAAACTAGTAATCTGTCTTTATTTAGTCCTTTAAAAATGGTTTCCTAAATAATAAGAATCTGAATCCCCCCACTCAGGGGAACCGCCATCAGTGAAAGAATCAAAAGCAGCTGGGAGCAGGCAAAGACTTTTCTTTAAAAGGCAGTTCAGGGAGCTGGAGAGTGCCAGAGGAATCACTTAGGCCAGGATAAATTAATTGCTGCTGGGGAGCTGTTAATTGCTGTGGGAGAAGCCCTGTGGTGCTAATGAGGCAATTTACACTTGGGTTAAAAATAGCAACTAAATTCAAGTTGAAACAGATGGGGTTGAAAGTAATGACAATAGCCTGGGCGATTATAGGTAGATATAGGTGAACACATGAGTATTTAAAGAAAGTGAATTGCTGAACTAGTGAGTATACAAATAAGATTTTAAAAAAGAAACACCATCTAAACATATTTGCATAGGTAAGAGATATGTAGATAGTATTAGAGTTTACTTTGATTAAACATGGGTGGATAGAGAGCTTATTCTTGTAATCGGTACATCTGTACAAGTAAGTCTCCTTTCTAGAAGTCAGTCAAGCTATCTTACCAATATTTCCCCAATGCTGTATTTCCTGGTGACCGCCTTGTAGTGGTTGTTGAAACCTCTATAGGCCTGTCCATCATTGCAATGGATCCCAAGTTGCCAAGCAAAACCATGAGTTACACCTTTCTTTTTCATCAAAACCAGACTATGAATTTTAAATTTTGAAGGTAAACCTCTACAGTGCAACTCTCATTTCCCTCTACTTCTCTGCTCTTAACCAGATAAAACATTTTCCCATCCCCTAAGCAGGCACCCTGTTTACATAAATTTGCTGATTGATTCCTGTTTACATAAATTTGCTTCACTTGTTCATCCCAAACACTGCAACCCCCTTCTCCAACACACGTATAGAGCAGCAGAGATTACCTTGAGTTTCAGTATTCCTGTTCATCCTGTCAGATTATTGAGAGATCCTGCAAAAGTCTTAAACTAGTACAAAGATGCTTTACATGACAATCTGATCTCAGCAACATCTCACTGGTGCCTGCTGGAAACTTCATTAACAAGATTACAATGATGATTAAGACATGAAGTAATCTATTTTTCTCCCAAACAGAAAAGCTTTACAATCTCAGAGCAGAAATACTTTGAATTCGATATTAATTTTATAGCAGATTTTTCATGTGGTTTTACAGATAATGTCTTTCAAAGTTTCCTGTAACCTTTAAGTAAACAACCAGGACTTCTTAAAAGCACTGGAGAGCTGAATTAAGGATAGAAGGTTAAGACATGCTTTGTCTGCTAGAATGTGGTAGTTAGAGAAATTCATCTGGTTTAGAGTTTAAATTTCCACCCTAGCTCTAATTAATCAAGAATTTAAACTTCAGAAGGCAAGGAAAATTTGAGTAGGTTGATTTGACGAAGGTTGGCCTGACCAAGATTTTTTTTAATCCAATTATTCCTAATTTATTCCAGAATCTTTCTTACTGAAAAGCGTTTATGTTCAATTGCCCGTAAATAATAATCAATGGAGCTATAAGTAAGTTAACTTGTTTATTGTTTAGATGTTGCAGAAACATTTTAGAGACATTTATAAAACATGAACAGTGACAAGAACAGTCACTTCAGAATTTATCTAGCATTCTCAGGAATTCAGCTATGATGTCAGGGGACAGCTCGTATGGTATTGTGACACCACCAGATGAAAAAAGACAGCACTGGAGGAAAAAAAAAAAAAAGCCACCATAGAGAAAGGAAATTACATATCTCCAGGTAGAAATATTCAATAAAAATGGAAAATAATTACTTAAAAAAGAAAAAAGGCACTGAAAAGCCACTGAACAGGACTAATGGGGAAGCATTCCTTCCTTCCACCACTGATGCCTTGCATGGCCATTAATTTGTAATAGTCATCTTTCAGTTTTTCGTGATTAAAATCATGGAGGTCTAATTTCTCAAAATAACTGGATCAGTGGCAGAGAACTTATCAAGAGGGTCAGACAATTACACAATGATCTTAGGACAATGTGTAAAAAGCATCCTGATGATTACAATGATGTCTTTGTTTCATGCCAGATCATCTTAATTTTATTTGGCCTCCTTGATGCTGGCGTTGGAAATCACAAACAGCTGTTATTCATCAGTGCTCATTTGGTACATTCCACACAGCCCATCAGTTGTGAAGTGCAATCAATCAATTCCCCAATTTTTCAACAACCACAGGGCCAGATAAGATACGCTTTCTTAAGACAAAACAGCTTCTGCTCTAGCTAGCGTATTTCACACTAGACATTACCTTGCTCTTATCTATTAATATTGTTTTCACCATTGCCCTTAGCACCCCCATGACTAATAATACCATGTGCCTAATTTCAGGCCGTGCCCTTGTCCTCATCTCAACTTTATTAGTTTACCCAAGTCCTGTTTTCTTGAGTGAGTGTCACAGATGGCATCTTTTATAATTAGCACATTGGTCATACAGATTTAGTATTGTTTAGTGGTTGGTAGGATAGACTTTTTTGTCTAGTGGCTCACGTTCACTCCATTTTCTCCCATCCACTCTGGGACCGCTATTAATAAAAATGTTATGTTCCTATTGTTGAAGAAGAGAAATATTTTTTTTAATCATGCATATATGTGAGTAGTTATCCTCAGGGGAAAAATTGACTAATCAATCCATGATAGCAATATTTTCGTAAGGCATTATAGGTAAAACATTGTGAGGAACTCTTACTGGCTTCCTAAAAAATACTATTATAGTTAATAATGTTTCTTTTTTTTTTTTTTAGACAGAGTCTCGCTGTGTTGCCCAGGCTGCAGTGCAGTGGTGTGATCTCAGCTCACTGCAAGCTCCACCTTCCAGGTTCACACCATTCTCCTGCCTCAGCCTCCTGAGCAGCTGGGACCACAGGCGCCCGCCACCACACCCAGCTAATTTTTTTTTTGTATTTTTAGTAGAGACAGAGTTTCACCATGTTAGCCAGGATGGTCTCGATCTCCTCACCTCGTGATCCATGTGCCTCGGCCTCTCAAAGTGCTGGGATTACAGGCATGAGCCGCCATGCCCGGCCTAATAATGTATGTTTTAGGTAGTAATATACCTAATAAATATTTATCAAATCCCATTTAAATTGTAGTGAGTAAAATTCCCTTTACTATAAGCTAAACTCAAGAAAAAAATAAAAATTAATAAAATATTTTTGATACTAATTCTTCCAAATGCTGGTTAATTTGACAAGATTTGACTAATTTATTTCTGTAACAAAATTAATGAAATGCCAAAAAGTTTATAGTCCATGAACTTGGCAATAGGGAGGGGAAAAAAAGGTGAGACTGAGGAAAATTCGCATAAATTAAGGTACATGGGGAAACAACTGAGATGAAGCGATTTTCCAATATTGAAGAAAATGCATGCAGGCTATCTGTCAAATCAACTTCAATGTGCCTCCTTGTGTCAGACTTGTAAGATGGAGAATGCTGACACTGCTACTGCAGAACTTAGTATGACTCAACTATGGCTAACAACCCCTGTTTTGTGGAAGAATAACATTCATTAGCTATTATTAGTGATATTGTGGACATGACATCCTTTTTCCATCACTTAGTTACTAAGAAAAATGAGATATTCTAAGCCAATTCATCTGTAATAATGTAATGCCTGGTGTTTTCCTAAATCCACACCACTTCAAGATTCACTTTCACCCTGTGTTGTTGGAGCGATGCTGTCTTTGATAAGGGTAATCTGAGAAGTTATCCTTTGAATTTAAAACTCCACTAATTGGGCTCTGATTTGGGCCCCTAAATGGCTCTATCTCCTAGGCAAGTTCATATCAGCTGCCTCCATTGGTACGTGTTCCTCAGAGACCATATTTCTATCTTGATGCCAGCACTTATCTGGTCATAACTAAGAGAAATCTATTTCCTCAACTGCATCCCTATACTTAAATGAAAGGGATTTATTGTTTTTGATTGCTCAATCAAAAGATGGCTTAATTGCTCTTCTGATCGCTAGCAAGTAAAGAAAGGCTAGTGAATTTAGTCAAAATCTGAACTTGATGCAGCAAGCCAATTCAGAGGTAGGTTTCTGTAATCAAAATTAATTGCCACATTGATTGGAATCAAGGCATGGGAGTAAAATGTTAACATATCATGAAAAGAATAAGAGTCTTAGAGGGAAAAGTACATGCCCTCATCTATTTTCCCAAGGCATCTTTCAAGGATCTTTTGGAACTAGGAATCAAGACCATTTTCCTTGTTACAAAAGGTCTATATTCCTAAGGCAAAGGGCGCAGTGGATTTTACATTCTAGAAGTTTATATTGACAATGCCAAGCTTTGATATTGTGTATGTAGTATGTATGCTAGGCAATTTGAAATAGGCCCTGGGATCTCAACTATTGTTAATGATAAGACTCTTTTTTTTTTTTTTTTCCTGAACTTCAGCATGAACTTCTGAAAACTAATTTTTTTCTTACATCTACTGTCCTACTGCCTAGACTTTGTCAGATGATTGTCCCATCTGTTTGAATGAAAACCCTGACTTTGGCTGGGTTTGAATTTTTGTTTGTTTGTTTGTTTGTTTTGAGAGGGAGTCTCGCTCTGTCACCCAGGCTGGAGTGCAGAGGCGTGATCTCAGCTCACTGCAAGCTCCACCTCTCTGGTTCACGCCATTCTCCTGCCTCAGTCTCCCGAGTAGCTGGGACTGCAGGCGCCTACCACTGTGCCCAACTAATTTTTTGTATTTTTAGTAGAGACGAGGTTTTACAAGGATGGTCTTGATCTCCTGACCTCGTGATCCGCCTGCCTCAGCCTCCCAAAGCGCTGGGATTACAGGCGTGAGCCACTGCACCCAGCCTGGATCTTTTATTTATTAATTTATGTTTGAGACTGAGTCTCACTCTGTTGCCCAGGCTGGAGTGCAGTGGCGCATTCTCGGCTCATTGCGACCTCCGCCTTCCGGATTCAAGCAATGCTTCTGCCTTAGCCCCCTGAGTAGCTGGGATTACAGGTGCATGCCACCACACCCAGCTAATTTTTGTATTTCTAGTAGAGATGGGGTTTCGCCATGTTGGCCAGGCTGGTCTCAAACTCCTGACCTCAGGTGATCTGTCCGCCTCAGCCTCTCAAATTGCTGGGATTACAGGCCTGAGCCACCGTGCCTGGCCTGGATCTTATCTTTTCCCGCCTCAACTCATCAGATGACACCCTAACCCATCAAACCACAAGGACCTACCTGCTTCTTCCCAGACTGACTGGCTTCCCCTTCCCAGTTGGCTACCTGGGCTCCCAGTCTGGGATTTGCTATTGCTGCCTGGCTCATCACCATGAGTTATGAAGATGTGCCAAGCACTGCAATACATTAGGCTTCAATTGCTAAGAATCCTGCTTCAGGAGGGAGTGGGTAATGCTGATTATCTTACTAAGTGATAGATGCATTCATGGCTTCTGTCTCTGAGGAAAAAAGTACATACATCACCTTCTGGTCAGAGATAATAAGCATCAGTGAAATAAAAAGTTTGGGCCACATAATTTCTAAAATATCTTTCCAATCTAAATGCTGGGTTTCACATTTTATACATAAGAAAACTGAGGCTCAGGGACAAAAAGAAAAAGTGAAAATACCTATTACTAAAAGTGGAGGTACCCCCAGAGGGGTTCTGGTAAATGTTTAGCCATCAGATTTTGTGGGGAGAAAAGTCCTGATTAGTAGCATTTCTGTGGTGTAATTCTGTGGTGCTAATTTCTGTGTTGTAGATACTCCTATAATAGCTGATTTCAAATTACCAGTGTAAGTCAAAAAGCTGCAAAGTTTCTTAAACCTCAACAGTCTCCTTTGGGAACTGGTATCAGTCATTTCATTTCCGACACACCCCTGACATAGTTCTGGTTTCATAGTGATAATGGAAAGACTACTCACTTGGTTTCATTGCCCTGCATTCTCTTTTACAGGTAAGGTCACTTAACCCTAACCTGTGGGCAAGGCACCATTCCACATTTGGAGACTAATCTTATCCCCAGACCTGGGGAGCGTGAGGCCCCTAAGCTGGTGATTCACTGATTCAGCACTGAGTTCCAGGCTTCCTCACACCACCCCCCCGCCCCCGTTCCCTGCCTTATTCTTTAGTTGTACCGTGAGAATATCCAGTCTCCTCGGGGACTGGCTTGCTGCCAAGGAACGCTACTCACCTTAAAACATGAGTTTTCATAGAAGGTAACTAAAATCCATCCCAAGACACAGTTATGAGTTTATTTTACTCTACTTTAATATTTTATCCAGTTGTGCAGGTGAGAACTGAAACACTGTGAGAGGCAGCTGCAGTTGAATTGGGGAAAGCAGGGGTGAGGGTGGTTTGAGAAACACTCATAATGAATAAGCTTCCAGATTTCTAGCCACTGAAAAACGTGTTATTTCTAAAGACATTGAGCTCCTTTATCTTCTTTCACTTCTGACTTATAAAAGACTAAAAATGCATGAAAGCCTTTGATGCTGAGTCAAAGAAATATCAGATAGAATTGTGGACCTCCCTCTGAAATAAAAGGCATTCCACTATGATGTCATCAAAGATACGCTGAATTCAAAATGTAGCCTAGGAAACTCTTCATGAATAGCTATGGTTTGGGTACAAGAATTTTAGAAATACTGACTCTGGCATAAAAATGAATGAATAGTCATACATAGCCACAACCACAGATCATAGTTCACCGAACGACTTGTTAACAATTCTGAGAAAATCAGTCTAACAATAGAGAAATAAATAAATTATAATGCATCCAGTGAAAGAACTATTACACAAACCTTTATTATAATTATGAAGACCACACAGCACATTAAGAATGTCTATGATTTGTTAGGTGAAAAGATATAAAATTGTGTATCACTCTGAGTATAACAAGATTTTTAAATGTGCATAGGGAAAAAGCTTTAGGAGAAACTTCCAAATCATTACATTAGGGTCGATGAAATTGTTATTATTTTCTTTTTTCTCAATTTCCAAATTTTCTGCAATGTGATTACATTGTTTTTATACTAAGAGAATACCTAAGTTAAAAGCAAATAATAAAAAGTTCACAAGCATCCTGGAATCCTAACCAGGACCCTGACTACTGTTGTGAGCACTGAGCAAGCCCTTGCCCAGAACGGGACCCTCGCCTCCCTTTCACAAGCCTTGCGGCAGCCCTCGTCACATCTCTGAGACCAGAATACCACTTCAAATACAAAAACAAACAAACAAACTTGTGGCCAAGTTAGGACATTTGAGGCTAGTAGCTGTCGTGCATGCTTTTTTCTCAACTCATTAAGGAAGGGCCAGGCTCCCTTCCTTGTCATGCTCTTACTGCTCAGAAATGCCTCACCTCGGGTGCCATCTGCTGTTGACTACCCCTTCTATTTTACTGTGGTCTCTGGATCCTTTATTTCAATGCTGACTTCCTTACATCTTCAACCTCTTCAGACCTTTGAGCCAAGAGGAGGACTTGGCCCTCTCCTGGCTTCCCTCAGTGGCTTCCAAACCACTGATGATTCCCACTCTAGTAAAGTTTATTCTTCCTGAGCCTCACGTTGTTCCACAGTCCCATTTCTAGCCCTCCTTGGTAACATCATTTACTGTCTCCTGGAGACTTTCTGTCTTTCACTGAAGTCTTTGGTACACAAATCACTATCTCCCTCCTCACCCTCACCAGTAAAACCAAAATCTGGATCAGTACTCCATCAGCATTCTCTATCCATATGCCTGGATGGCTTAAAACTGATGACAAAGCAAATAGCTCTGCAAATTGGAGCTGCTGCAAATTCATGATCTCCCAGCTTAATTGCTTCCTCAATCGTGCCCCATTAATCTTTACCAGTGATGGAAGGAAAGGTCTCTAGTAAACAAAGTAGCAAGTTGTACGGAGTCTGTGCCAATATCAGTTGATTGTCTCTCAACTCCAAATCAGCCTCCATATATGCTCTGTGATAAAGCATTTCTCTATTAAAGTGAGCATGATATTATACTTTCTCACGAGAGAGCCCTGGAGGGACGCTGCAGGAAGAAGGGCTCTCCTGAGGCTTCAGGCTGTAGCTTAGTGGGTCAACAGTGTGGGTGTGGGGACATCTGGAGGTGCTTGGCCTCAGCCACTAGCCCAGAAGGCATTGTCCTTCAGGGGCTTTGCAGCCCCAGTATGGCCTAGCGATCATCTTTCTGCTGCCTTCTCCATACAGACACCCTGTGCTCCAGCCTCCTGCTGGCATTGGCTCCCTGGTTGCTTGCACTCACCCCAGTCCTCAGGTCCATCTCCTACAGTCCTCTTGATGCTGTGCCCCTCTCAATCTCATTTTCCTCCCCATGTGAACTCCAGGCCTCCTGCAGCAGTAAGGTCCCACTCCTGCTGCATTGCCAGGCACTGGCCACCAGCTATGGCTCCCAGCCTTGCCTGCCCTCCAGCATATTCTTCCCTGCTGTGACTGCAGTTCTGATGAGCAAACCAGCAAACTTCCCTACCATCTGCTGAATTCAACTACACATTCTATAATGAGATTTGAACTGCAGTCTTGGGAAGGGTGCTACCTTCCAAGTTTGTGCCTCTGTCTCCTTCTGCTCTGATGTACCATATATAGAGTATTCTTTTAGTCTATGGTTACTTTAGTATCATAGCTTAATCACTTTAATTCTTTCTATTAAACTTCCCCTGTTTAAATCATGGTGTGGTTTCAATCTCCTGAAACAAGACTGCTAGAATCCAAGAACCAATCTCTTTATTTACATAGTGAAGGTTGGTCAATGGAAGATTTGTCTACAGTTACTGCTTCCATTTCTTGATGTCCTATCCATTCTTTATCCTACTTCACTCCACCCCCACCATTTCACTGGAAATGTTCTCTCCAAGATCACTAACAGCCTTGTTGCTAACTCTAGTGGAAAACATTTTGGACTTCATCTTGTTTGACTTATCTGCTCCCTCTGACACTGATTGATTGCCTTTATTTTGTGACACTACATTTGCCTAGTTTTCCTTCTACTTCTTTGACAATCATTTCTCAGTCTCCTTCAAAGACCTTTCTTCTCTTGGCCTATTTATTCTTCTGGTGTTTTTCAGGATTCTGTCCTTGATCTTCCCACTTTGTGTAATTCCTTAGGTGACTTCTTCCATTCCCATTATTTCAACTCTATTTACATATGGGCATATGTCAGATCCGTATGTGCAGAGCTCAATAGTTGAGATCTCTTTTCATAGCCCTATCTTCCCTCTGTCCATCTTCACCTGGATGATTCACAGGCAACTCACACTCAATGTGTCCAAATGACCATTTTCTTTGCCAAATCTACTTTTCTCTTCCATTGTCTGCATCAGTGGATGATACCGCCAATCACTTACCCAAGGCAGGCACCTGGGAGTTATCATATATTTTTGTTTCTTCTCCCACTTCCAAATACATCAGTCACCAGGTCCTATTGATTTTCCTAAACTGTTCTTGAATCTCCTCTTTTCTTTCCATCCCCATGACCCATACATTAGTAAGGGGGTGAATCTGAATGAATAAGTAGAAAGCTCATTCAGAAATAAGGAACAACATAAGGGAGGGCATTCCAAAGGGTGGTTATAGCTTGTACAAGGGCATGAAGGCATGAAACAGCATAATCTGAACCCGTGTTATGCTTCTCCATGCCCATCATGACAGTTTGTATGTCAGCCTTGCTAGGCTATGGTCTCAGTTATTTAATCAAATATGAATCCAGGTACTACTGTGAAGGTAGTTTTGTAGAGGTGTTTAATATCTGTTATCAGTTGACTTTAAGTAAATGAATCTACCCTCAATAATATGAGTAACTCTCATCCAAAAAGTTGAAGGCCTTAAGAATAAAAACTGAGGATTCTTGGAAAAAAAGAAATTTTGCCTCAAGACTCAATTAACACCTGTCTGAGTTTCCAGACTGCCTAAAATTTTCAAACTTTCTCTACACACACACACACACACACACATATACTTACACACATACACACATATACATACACATACATGTCCACACATACACACATATACATACACATACATGTCCACACATACACACATATACATACACATACATGTCCACACATACACACATGCCCACACACACGCATACACATGCACACACAATGCACACACATATACATACACAGAGATGAACACACACATGTGTTTCTCGGGAAGACTCTGATGGATACACCTGCAGAATTCCTGTTCTTGATCTCCTTGGCCAGGGATTCACTCATGGTTGGCTGCCTCCACAGGTGGGTCTAACTTACAGTCTGATATTCTGCATTTAAATCCTTTTACCATGCAGCTATATCAAAAGATATGAAAACCAAACATCATGTTTCTTCATATCTCATGTATAGAATCATGGTATTTGTAGTAAGAATTGTATTTTTTTAATGGTTGGTAATAGACTTTGTTGAAATGTTTGTTTGTGAGAAAAGAGAAGACAAAAACATCAGGAGAAAAACCAGTATGTTTATCTGTCAATAAATTGGCCTGACAGCTTTAGCAAAGATTAGTAATTAATTTGTCCTTTAATTGGAAAAAGAAATAATTAATGAGTTTAGCACATAGATGGGAAGAAATCAAGAACTAAATTCCATTTTTGGCTACTGTCTCACTCATTTCTTTTTAAGAAAAGACAAAAACAAAGAAAAGCTGTGAGAACAAGGAGGGAGAAGTATATGCTTGCTTAGTACATTTCATTTAATTTCTGGTGCTGAGAACTAGTAGAAAAAAAAAGTCTTGTCAAGTTAGCATTTGTAGCAATTAGGAGAGCCCATTTATACTGAGTAGTAATTTGAAGGAGGTTAAACACTCTTGAATTAAATTTACCTTGAGAAATTACCATTATCAGTATGTCTGCAATTCAAAGAAGCTTTCCTCAACTACTATTTATACTAAGGGAGCATCCCCAAACATGGGCTCCTTACTCAGGAACAATTCAGCAGAACCAGTGACCCCCAGAAATGATGCTGTGACTCATGCTAACCCCATAGTTCCTGCATAGAACTAAGAGGATTCATTCCTTTTTTCATTAGTCAGACAAATATTTTTGAGACTTGGTTTTTTTCTCTCCCTACTTCAGGGAAGAGATGAAGAAAAAAGCACCGGAATTCTTTTAAAGGATTTTTTGTTGTTGTTTTAGCAGAAACAAGTCAATTTTGAATTAAACAACTGGACTGAAAAACTTTGAGTTAAGAATCTAATATCATATGGCAGATTTTTAGCTTCCTGACAGTTCTTTGCACTTAGAATGTGCATTAAAATAATTATGGAAGTCATTACCCAAAATGTAATCCAATTATCAATTGAAATGCATCGGGGAATCACACAGTAAGCTCAAGGAAATCTTAATAATAGTACAATGGAGAACTGACAGTTTTGGGGTGGGATTTAAATGCATTAATCACTATGTCTAAAAGGATCTTTCAAATTCAGTTTTCCTGTCTGAAGGTTTCAAGTAACATTTGATTTGACCTTTCTCTTAAAGATCAAAATTTGCCAGACAACCAAGTTTGTAGATCCCTTGCTGGTCTTTATGACAAATTTTAGTCTTATATGATTCTAAGAGTCAGAATCTACACAAAAGCCAGGAAATTTTCTGGTTTCTATTGTGGAAATTTCCATTTCTGAGTCTCATCTTAATATTACCACCACCACACCACCATTTTAATGTTATAAATATTCTGGAAAGGCACAAGGAGTTGGTAAAATAAGGTGTCAAGCACTTTCTTAGCACTCAAACATTTTGTTCAGTTGAAAGAATAGGAATTAGTGAAATCTAGGTGGTGATGGGAATTCTAAAATGTTTTAGGTAGAGGCACTAGATTATTATTCTAGCCTGAAATGCAGATACTATGAAGGCTATGATGCTATATACATTCAAATAATAGGCTTAGCCAAAGATTCTATTTATGGGATCTGATTCTACTCCAGACAAAGGCATACCTGCTTTCAACCTCAATTTGACATTTGTGGAAAGTAAGTAGTACTGTGAGAGATAAAACAAACTAATTAACTAAAAAAGATAGAGACTTATTTACATTGTAAATGTTACAAATATTATCATTTAATATGAACACATACTAAGTCCCTAAGAATAGAATCTGACATACAATCTGCACTTGAATGTTTGCTAAAAAAATTAATTTGATAAGCACATGATTGTTTTTATATAACAGGAAAACTTTCAGGGATTCTTTCCTTATTTCATAGTAGTGGGTCACATTTAACATACACACACACAAAATGCTATTTCAGTTCAGTTCAAGTTGAAGTAACTATCCAGTATTGGATATCCAGTCATGCATTGGTTTTGCATTAGTTATGCATTAGTAGGAGACTGTTTGGCAGTAGTGTCAATTCTGGCCCCTCGAAGAATTTATACACTCTATCCATTGCTGAATTAAAAATGCTACAGATGAACTTGCAACAGATAAACCCTCCCTCTCTTTTTATGACTCCCTCATCCCCAAAAGTTGCAGGGGCAGGATTTACTTCTTGGTAGCACCTGAACCCTTGCCAAGAGTCGGTCTCAGGAGTGGCTGCTGTGAGGACTAGTCATCACCACCATTTGGGAAGGGGTGGGGATGGTGGCTAAGCTCTTTCCACTTGGCTCGCATCCCAGGAGGAGGGAGGATACTGGAAGTGGAAGGAGTGTGATGGATAAGAATGAGGCAGACTGGCATGTAACTGTGGCTGTCAGCTCCCAAAGGTTGGGCTTTTCTCAAATGTCACCAAAGGAGCACTAAAGGCAAGGTTTGTAAACAACCACAGAGATAATAAGAGGCTGGGAAACAAGACTCAGTCAAAAGGTTTAAGGAACCAGGATGATTTCTTCTAAAGAAGGGAAGTCTGAGCAATCGGTATCGGGGGCTGCTTTTGACTCAGTAGGAAGAAATAATTCTACAGTTTACTGCGCACTTACATAATGAGGCAGGCATTTTCAGATATTGATCACCATTGTATCTTAATAGTAACCCTATGAAGGATCACTTTATAAATGAGGAAACCGAGGCGCTCACAGGTTCAGCAAGTTACTCAAATCACACAGATAATATGGATGAAGCTGGGACTCTTTCAGGTCAGCCTGACCACCGTGGTCCCTACATGGCAAGGCCTGTTCCATGAAGTGTCCCACACACAGATGGATTTGGCTACAATCCTAGAGTTGAGGGTCTAGAGGGGTAGGAACATGGTCTTTATAAACTTCTTAGGCCTCTAGTTACCTTGTGTCTGCTAACAGCAACATGAATTTCACTTTTCTTCATCTGACCCTACTCAACAGATGCCAATAGGACTCCACTCAAATCTCTAAGCGACTCCAAGACATAATGGCAATTTCTACACACACACACACACACACACACACACACACCCCTCGATGCTTTAGGATTGAGGTCATGTATTTAACTAAAACAGCCAATGCTTTCCAGTAAAGAAATGTAGGAATCTGACTTGGCCAGTGTTTCCTGGAGAGTTAAACAGTGAAATGAAATGTAATGAAAAAATAAAATAAAATAAAATGTCATTTCTATAAAGATGCTTCTGGTAGAAACCAATAATGGTATTTCAATAACAGTACTTCCCCTGCAACCACATCCTGGGGCCATGGGTGGCACCATTACAAAATGACGTTAGTTTATGTCTGACATTCCTAAAACCAGGGTAAGGCAGAAAAGGACCTGGTCACCTGGTCCGGTTCCTACATAACTCATGAGGAATATGCCACCAGATAATCTTGGTTCAGACACAACCAGGATTAGAATTTATGTTTCCTGACTACTCCAGGATTCTCCCACTAGGCTCCAACATAGTAATAGAGCTTCCTAGGTCCCAGAAAATGTTAAGACTCATTCCTATTTAGTCTTATATGTTGAATTTTTTTCAGGCCAAGTACACAAACTCTAATCTCAGTCACCCAACCTTTCTACTTCATCTCCCAGCTCTGGTCCCATGTATCCTATGCTCCAGCCTCACCCTACTCCGTGCTATCTCCTGATCAGCCCATGCATGCTTACAATTCTCAAATTTTGCTCATGTACTTCCCTGGACATGGAATTTGCCTACAGCTTGAACTGGTAAACACTTATTCATCATTCAAAGCCCAGCTCAAAATAGTCATTTCTGTGAAAACTTCCAAATCTTATGCTCAGTGACAATTAATAGATACCAGTAGTGTGGTGTTTATCATGACGTATTGTATTTCCTACTTCCGAAGAAAGACATGTCTTGATTACATTCACTGATATAAGCACCTGTGCTGCTTTCCCATCTTTGTGCTCTCCTTCTTTCTCTGTTGTTTGGCGTCAGGGGCATTTTTCCTTAGGAAGTACCCATGATTCTGGAGACGTAAGAGGGGTCAGGTGAAGGCTGGAGAGTGGAAAGCAGGATGCTAATCTATTGGGATTGGTTCTGGGTTTAAGACAAATAAAAGTAATGGGGACCTTAGGTTTCTATGAAGACTATATTTCCCAGGTCACAGAACTTGGAAGAGGCAGCAGTTGAGTTCAGAAACCCTTTCCAGAAATGGAAACAATTTGTTTGAATTGTGCTTGGAGTTCAACTGGAGCTTGCATGAGAGCAAAAAAACTTCAAACCCCTGCCATATAGTCACACTTAATAAATATTTGCTCTGTTGGCTTGAACTGAAGAAAACTCTCTGACAATATGTAAATTAATTCTTCATCCAGGCCTTGTGTTAAATATAGCTAGGTTATGCAAACTCCAAAAGTTCCTCTAACTCTGCTCCATTAGATTCTTGGGAATAAGTCCCTGAATGGTCCCTGTCATATTAGGGATTAGGCTACTATCAACCATTACCCCCACGGCCCTGATTTGTTTCTCCAACTGACTAGTTACTTAGCCAGCATCTGGGGAATAATGAAAGTGAAATTCAGATACTGAGGGAATATATTTGAAAATTCCTGAAATGCTGTGAAGGCAGACACCATGGGAAAATATGCTGAGAAAACTTAATGAGAAAATTTTATAATGTACACAGGTGTAAGGAAGACATTAAGAGTCTGGAGGTGAGTAGGAAGAAAGTGAGACAAGAATAGAGGGAAGTGGGGAGAACATCAGGATAAACAGCTAATGCATGTGGCCCTTAATACCTAGGGGATGGGTTGGTAGGTACAGCAAACCACCATGCACACATTTACTTATATAACAAACCCGCACGTCCTGCACATGTATCCTGGAACTTAAAATAAAATATTTTTTTTTAAAGAAAAGATAAAAACTGACAATTGAGTAAGCATGTAGATTACCTTTGCTTGGTTCTCAAGTTTTCTCTGGGTGCAGCCCTGCTCACTGCAAGTCCATGCCCCTAAACTGTTGGTCACCAGCCAGAGAATGGGACACATGACTTATAAAAGCCTGAAGAAGTCCATTGTCATCTAAGAGTCTATTATGTTCTTCTGGAAGCTGACCAGGGATCACAGCACCATAGCAATTTGGAGCTGCCCAGGACCTGTTATCAGCTAGTACAGTTCTTTTAGGGAAAGACAAAAATGCTAAATCTCAAAGAACTTAAAGAATGTACTAAAGATCACACTTAGGCCCTAATTCTCACTCTGGGCTGTTTGTATACTGCACTGTCTCTCAACATTTTTACCAAACTAACAGAGAGATTTATATGAAAAATTATTTTTCTATAAATCATCATATTTTCAAGGATAGAATTCATCTTCCCAACTCATAACCATCTCTTTATAGGTCATAATCACCCTTTTGCCCCCCAAAAACCACCTCATCCTGAAATGCCCTAAGGAAGGTATTTTACTTGCTATATCTATAGGCTTATAATGGGCTTGGGAATATGGTTTAGTACAGAGGTCCCCAACATTTTCAGCACCAGGAACCAGTTTCCTGGGATACAATTTTTCCACGGACCAGGGAAGGGATGATTTTGGGATGATTCAAGCACATTACATTTATTGTGACTTTATTCCTATTATTATTACATTGTAAATTATAATTACAATGCTCATCATAATTACACAGCTCATCATAATGTAGAATCAGTGGGAGCCCTGAGCTTGTTTTCCTGCAACTAGACAACTCCATCTGAGGGTAATGGGAGATAGTGACAGATCATCAGGCATTAGATTCTCATAAGGAGCATGCAACCTAGATCCTTCGCAGGTGCAGTTCCCAATAGGGTTCACACTCCTTTGAGAATCTAATGCCAGGGAGCTCAGGTGATAATACAAGTGATGGGAAGCAGCTGTAAATACTGTTTAAGTTATCAGTAAGGCTTCCAGTCAACAGAGGGCTGTTAGTAGTTACATTTTGGGAAAGCTGAAAGTTACAGATGGATTTTTGACTACACAGAGGGCCGTCACCCCTCACCCTGAATTGCTCAAGAGCCAACTGTACTCAGTCTCAGGTATTTTGTTATAGCAGCGCAAATTAACTACAAGAAGCTCTTTCTTTTCTGAGTAATTTTTACATACATCATTTCATTGAATACTTACAATAGCCCCATGTAAGGACTTACATACCATTATACAACTTTATAGGTAAGGAAACTGATCCACAGAACAGCTAGGTAACGTTTCCTGAGTCATGCAGCTAAAAGGTGTCAGAGTCTGGGTTTATAACCACACTCTTGAGTACTATACAGCATTGACTCTTAACACACAGCCTCTGCTCACCCTTTTTACCCCATTTTTTTGTCATTTCTAGCTTGCAAATTAAGCTCTAACTATATTGACTCACTTACATTCCCCAATATCTATCCTGTTTCTCCTTGCTTCCTCCTCCTGAAATGCCCCTCTTCCAGCCTCTTCACCTGCATAATTCCTATTTTTCTCTTTCAGGCCTCAGCTCAGATAGTAATGGGAACCAGGATATCTTGTCTCCTCCTGGCAATGAGTCTTCCTTGCTATCACCTATCCCCAAAACAAAGCCCAGGATGACTCTGCCTTTTATCCATGCCCATGGCCCCTGTGCTTACTCCTCCTCACCCTTATCATGCTGTGTAAATTTGCCCTTTATTTATTTGTATGCTGCCGGGGACAGCAAGATGCTTGAGTGCAGACCTTCCATTATGATGGGCTTGTGCTCCATGTGCCCAGCATTATGGCAGGCACATAGGAAAGTAAACAGAGATGAAGCAGACCTTACACTTATAGATGCTGTCCCCCATACTTGACTTCTAAAAGGATTAAGTTGCTGAGTACAAGGACATTTGTCAATTTTATTCACTGATGTACCACCAAGAACCTAGAATTGTGCCTGGCACATGGAGAGTACTCAATAATATTTGTTGAATGACATAAAATAAAATTTATCTGTATTTTTTAACAATGTCACTTAGTTGGGAATGTTATATTGAAAGGCATTTTTCTTTGGGAGGCCGAGGCGGGCAGATCACGAGGTCAGAAGATTGAGACCATACTGGCTAACATGGTGAAACCCCGTCTCTACTAAAAAATACAAAAAATTAGCCGGGTGCAGTGGTGGGCGCCTGTAGTCCCAGCTACTCAGGAGGCTGAGGCAGGAGAATGGTGTGAACCAGGGAGGCAGAGCTTGCAGTGAGTTGAGATTGTGCCACTGCACTCGAGCCTGGGCAACAGAGCAAGACTCTGTCTCAAAAAAAAGAAAGAAAGAAAAGAAAAAAAGAAAAAAAAAGAAAAGCATTTTTATGTTACTGTTTCTCTAAAGTTTTCTAATACCCAACCTCTTATTGGGTATATATTTAAATGTTAATTAGTTATTGACTTTATTTTTTTCTGTGGTTTACAAAGATACATCTGTGCTGACAGATTTTGCAAAATATATATTATTGTACATGTTTGAAGAATTTCCAAAAGGATATTGTTGTTTATAATTTTTATTCAGAATAATACATGTCAACAGGAAAAAGTATGACAATAAAAACCAGCAATAATCATCTTGCCAGCGTAATAACCACTTTTAACATTTGCGTATCCTTCAAGTTCTCACACTATTTTTGTTTTATTTTCCAGTCTATAAACAAACATGATATATGTGTAAATATGTATGTTATATATACCAAATATATATGTACAGATTGAAAGAAAAAATATGCATGTGCATATATATGTATGATACACGTATACTATATATGGTTTTATACATGTATTATACATACTGTCTTCTAATTTCCTTTATTCACTTAACAATTTATTATGAATATATTTCTCTGCCAGTAAATATTTCTCCTCATTGTCATTTAACCTAGTTTATGGGTTTATCCTCTGTCAGACAGTAAACAGCATTACTTATCTGATTCAATGATTTATACCATCTGAGATCTAGTATAGTAGCCATCAACAAATACCTGTTGAATGGATGAGTATTGTATTTAAGTCCCTAAGTGCATCTTTGGTGATTTCCACTGGAAACATTTTCTTTTCAGGGCTAATGTCTCAGTGAAGCACCATTAACCTCAGAGTGGTGGACAGCAACCTGAGCAACCTTGGCCCATAGGAGGAGGAGAATAACAAGCAAACTGGAGGCAGGAGCCATTTCTGAGCCTCGTGAGGCGCTGGAAACAGGAAGTGCAACTCTAGAACTCCATTGGTATCCTATTCTTGCTGCTCTAAGTGCCAGCTTTATTCTGACCTCTCGCTGAGAAGAGTTTGCTCTGCTCTGTGGACAAGCAGAGCAATCACAGAACAGACCTCTCAGCTCACATATTTTTCTTCAAGCAATGAACAGAGTATAGCTAGCACCTTTAAGCCTCATCTTCACATTGGGTTCAGTTTGTTTGTAGCAGGGAGACAGAACAAATAGGGACAACTCTTCAGTGAGGACGGCAAGTGTCAGAGAAGGCGGATCATGAGCCAGTTTTGTTAAAGGTAATTCAATAGATTAACGCCAGGTGTATGTCTTGGAGAGCAGTAGGAATGAATACGAGTATAGATACTACTAGAACTGAGGCACACAACAATTTTTCCACCAGCATTTCCAGCAATCATTTATCTGATGGTTCTGTATTTCCAAGGGCCTACCCTCTGCAGAATCATGAAACAAGTCAGAGTTGTCATCTGTGCTGTGCCGGCTCAGTTCTCCTTCACGATAAATGCTTCAAACCCATGAATTATTCAGATTCAGATTTTCAGCTTCAGGTGCTTGGGAGATGGCTGGTCTCAGAGCTGGTGGTACAGCTACATTGTACCATAAAACTTATTCATATGTACCTCAAAAGATTAAACTGGGAGATAAGGTGTGGCATTTTCCCCCCTATTGTGACCCAAGGGACAAGTTTTTAAATTTTTATTTTTATTTCAGTAGTGTTTGGGGTACAGGTGGTTTTTGGTTACATGGATAAGTTCTTTGGTGGTGATTTCTCCCTGCTGTGCAGAAGCCCAGACCCGTCCCCATCCCCCCGAAGCCCCCCACTAACACTCATGAAACAATGCTCTGTTCCTTCAGCATGCTGTTCACTTTCTGCAAATCTAATGAACAAAGTCTTTACTAAGTTAGCAACTGTGGACTTATTTTTATATACTCTTCTCATTCCAGAGAGGATTAAGGGCAGCTTATGGGGATACCTAAAATAAAGCAAGAGAGCTTAAGTAAAAGTAGGAAAGAAAAACAATGAAAGGAACATAAAATGACACCAGGGATAAGGTTAATTTTAAACATGTTTCTTTCCACCCATGAGTTTTCTAAGAGTGGGTTATTATTTGACTCAATGTTTTAATAACAAGAACTTTAAAAAAAATGAATCAATTGCCCAATTCATAGTTTAGGTAAAAACTGACCAATTGCTTAGAAGTCATTCTTAGAATTAAGACTAAAATGGAATTGCTCTTATGTCCCTAATAAAGATGACACAATTTAATATCATAAAGATTCTTCTTAAAGACAAATTTATTCAGGTCATGGTATGGCTGATAATATCACACCAAGAGCTAAAGCAAGGGGCCAGCCTGCAAGACATATTCCTGGGGTGCTAGTTTATAAGAAACATTAAAACATTGTCTTCGATGAATTAGAAATTCAGTACCAGTTGACTCAGATTTCTATATGTGGCTTCATACATATCTAGTAAAATAGAAATTGATCTTACCAAATGAGAATCTGCTGAAGAAACTGTTCCCTTGGAGACTCAGGAGGGAAGACTGGGAGGTGGGTGAGGGATGAAAGACTACATATTGGGTACAATATGCTTGGGTGACGGGTGCTCTAAAATCTCAGAAATTACCACCAAAGAACTTACTCATGTAACCAAAAACTACCTGTACCCCAAACACTATTGAAATAAAAATAAAAATTAAAAAAAAATGTTTCCTTGGGTCACAGTAGAGGGAAAAATGCCACACCTTATCTCCTAGTTTAATCTTTTGAAGTACATATAAATAAGTTTTATGGTACAATGTAGCTGTATCACCAGCTCTGAGACCAGCCATTTCCCAGGCACCTGAAACTGAAATGCTGAGTCTGAGTAATTCACGGGATTGAAGCATTTACTGTGAAAAAGAGATTTATTTTATTCATATTTTACATAACTCTACATGCCTCCCAAGTAGTAGTCTAGTTCCAGTAATTACATGTTATAAAGTTCTTATCTAAAACATAAAGTCAGTAGTGTTTTATTTCCAATATTGGAAACCATTTTTGACTGTCTCCACTAAATAATTATTTAAAAAGTACTTTAAACACATTAGTTTGATGGGTGCTTCATTATTACCTTACCTAGGGCTCTCACCTTTCTCAGTCCAGACCTGATTATACCAAGTCGATTCAATAAAAGCAGCTCTACTGGAATATTCATTGATGACTTAATGTTGTTGCTTCTCTCAGAAGATTCTACACCAGCTGAAAGATGAGAGATTCCTATTGTGTGGTTAAATGTCCCCATAGCTATTTAGTTACCAGTCCTGGAATCCAGGTAGAATGTAACCTGACCATGATCAAATATTACCAACGAAATGGGAACCTGCTATAGAAAATTATTAGCAGCTTGAATGGAGCCAAAACAGGAACAGAGACAAAATAGATAAAAGAGCAATGCAAAGAAAGCCTGGAATACTGTTTCTAGTGACTCTACATTTGGCTGTGTAGTTGGAGTCAGCATGGAATGCCTCAAGTCTACTAGCAGAAATCAATTAACATTCATCAGCCCTTTATTCTTTACAGACTTCACAAATGCCATATAAGGAAGAGTGCTTATCATCTTGGAAGGTGTTCTGACTTCTTTGAAGAAAGACCAGACTGTTACATTTCAAAATTCAGTATGATACAATAAAAGTATGGTCCCCAGAGAACCTGGAAGCTCTGAAATCGAGTTTCATGTCCTCACTAATAACATTTTGCTGACAGAAAAGTATTTCTGAAATAGAAGTAACTTCCCAAAATTTTCAAGAAAATGTAGGCAACTTGTTCCAGTTTGTACACAAAAGAGTGTAAATAAATATGTATATATTTTAAAGTATCAGATCAAAATACCTGGATCTTCATCCCTGGAAGAATTTGAGGGCTCCTAAAATCTTTCAAAAAGTACTACCACTCTCTGGAGAATTGCTACCTGCAATAACATGCCCTATGTTTTCACGTACCAAATGCTGAGAAGAAAAACAAAAACATATGTGGCTGGGATTTCTTTTTTTAAGAAAAGAAAACCATATTTAAGGTTTCCTGTCCAGATGCATCAGTGAGACACATCTTGCTTGTCTGCCTCTATCACATCCGGTCATGGTGCACAATTTTATGTCAACTGACAGATTCCTACGACGGGAGGAGGAAAAAAAAGCTTTAATTTATGCCACAAAATATATAAAGGTAGGTTTAGGATAGTGACATTTTCCCCCATCTGAGTCTTGTAATTTAATTTAATTTCAAATCCATCACAGTTCTTGTTTGGATAACAGGAAGCAATAAATGTGGCACTTTGGGCCCACAGTTGAGTGCTATTTTTGTCCCTGTCTCAGAGCCATTTAAGCAAATAAAAAAAGTCTGTTCTATTCCCTCTCTAAATTGTCTGAATAGACTGGTAACTAAGACTGTCCCTACAGGGTGCTTATGTTTCTAGGCTGTGAAAGTTAATGGTGGGAAATGACACAGCTCAGTATTTTAATCCTGGGCTTTGCAGTCAGACAGACCTGAGTTGGCCTCTGCTTACTGCTATGTGACCCTGCACAAGATAGTGAATCTCACTAAATGTTGGATCTTCAACTGTAAAATAGGTTAATAATAGTACTGATCTCTAAGGAGGTTGTAAAAGTTATAAGAGATAAAGCACATGAAATGTTTCAATGGCACTAAGAACACTAAGTATTCACTATATGTTAGTTTAAAAATAGGAAGCTACCAATAGAAGACTTTTCTCCCAGTAATGAAGGACTAGATAATTTGTACCTCTCCCCTAGTGATACTAACTAGGATAATTGGACAAAATATACTTTAAAAAATTCTTGAATACATCAGAAAGCTAGTAACATGGTGAAAAAATGATGGGAGTAATACCTGGAAGAAGAAGCAACTCCAGAGAGCTGAGACCTGCTTTGAGGGCCTTTTTTCTCCTAGCAGTTTCTTCCAATTCTGGAGGAAGTAGCTGAGAAACTGAGTAGAGCTTTTTTCAGCCTTATGGGGCTAAGGGGGACAAAAGCTGGAGTTCAAGGGCTTCCAAAGAGGGAGGTTTTGGATTAGAAACCAGGAGTAAGAGTCAACTTGAACTAGCCCTCGTAATGATGAAAGCCCAGTTTCAACTCATCTCAATTATGAGTCTGTATTAGGTGAACTGGCATTGCTAACGACCTTAGCTGCCTGCAACAAGGTACATACTCTTTGGGGGAATAAAACATCACACTGGGCTTCACATTATTCCTATAGATTTTCATATACAATCTCTGGTGCTTAATTAAAAATAACTAGACCTTCCTCCTTTCTTGGATAATTTAGTTCATAATCCATTACATGGGGCCTAGTGCCTTTGAGGATAGTACGGCATTGGTACAGACTGAACAGGGTGGGGAGGGAATCTGTGAAGCAAGAGAGATAATGAAGATGATGGGAGATTGTCACATACAGAAAGAATTTATCCAGTAAGCAAACATATTGAGAATAATAGGAGTCAGGTTTCTCCTATCAGAGAAGAGAGTTACACATATAGAAAGAAAGGAAAGTGGAATAAACACTGTGGTACTGGGTTAGAATGCAGGGTTTCAGTAAGAACCTATGTTTTGCAGCAGATAGAGACTGACATAAATATAGAAGCAAATTTGAGTACACACACACACACACAGACACACACACACACACAAACACACACACATATCCCCTAGCTCTATCCAATGGGAAAGTCTAAGAACAAAACACTCTAAGAATATTGACACACCTAGCACTCAGGCCTTGTTTTCTAAATTCCATTCTCCACCAAAAGGTAGCAGAGATCCTTGCAAAAATGATTAATTCCATGTTTATTCACAGAAAGCACAAGCTGAGCCAGGAATATCCTGTTGGTCATAAGGTAAGGAAGTGCTCAAGTATTGATGGAGCATGTTTAAAAAACAGGAAATGTATTAGTTTTCTATTGCTATATTAAAAAGTACCACAAATTCAGATGCTTAAAACAATTTATGTTTATTATGTTATGGTTTCTGTGGGACGGGAGACCAGGGTTAACTGATCTGGGTCTTCTGTTCAGGGTCTTACAAGGCCACAATCAAGGTTATCATCTAGGCTGTGTTCTCATCTGGAAGCTTGACTAGGGAAAGAATCACTTCCAAGCTCCCACAGGTTGTTGGAAGAATTAATTTCTTTGCAGCTGCTGGACTGAAGCTTTAGTTTCTTGCTGGTGGCCACTTTTAGTCCCTAGAGGCTACCCTTTCTATTTAGTCCCTAGAGGTTCCTTTCTATGCAGAGCATTTACTTCTTGGTAGGCTACTTCTTCAAGACCGGGAGGAGCACAAGAAGAGTCTGCTTGAAGCCAGCACACAAACTTGTCACCAAAACCTGAGAGTGACATTGCAAGAAAAAAAGTACAGTCCAATCTCACTCTTGACATTAAGACAAAGATCCTAAACAGAATACTGGTAAACAGAATCCAATAGTCTATAAAAAGGATCATACATTTTAACCAAATTAGATTTATAGAATTGCAAGATTGATTTAACATTCAAAATCTAAGTAATTTACCACATTAATAGAACAAAAGGCAAAAATCTCATATGATTATCTTTATAATTAATATTTAAAATTTTGATAAAATTTAATATCCATTCATGATAAATACTGTTAGAAGCTAGAAACAGAAACTTTCCTAATTTGATAAAAGGCTGTTTTCCAATAAACCTATTGCAAACCTTACACTTAATTGTGGAATGGTGGTGGTGTTTCCTCTAAAATTGAGAATTTAAATATACTCTCAACCAGTGCTATGAAATATTATATACAAAATGTTATATAAATGAAACTTTATAAATTTAGACATTCACTATCAAATGAAAAAATTTTGAAATAATTCTGCATCTCTTCCAGTCATCTTTCTCCCTTCTTCAAAGTGAATTCATGGGATGCCATCAACATCCTCATGCTATAATGTCCTATGAAGTTTTTAGTTTTTTCCCCAAACCTGCTATCTCTGTTGTAATTAGTCAGATTTCCCAGGTGACACCAAAGGTTCAGTTCAACAACCATATATATGATCTATCTACTGTATTCTAAGAATCTTGCTTCAGCCACTCTGAGAAGGACTGTGTCCTGTTCATCAGCACAGATATTAGACTTTCTTCCATAGGAATTTCCTGGTGACTACATTGCCAAAGCTTATTTTGGGATTTTGCCTCACTTTATGGTGAACTCTAGAGTGACTGTTTTCACTTAAGAATTCAAACAAAATTGGAACAATGTTGTATTCTATATGTATGCATTTTGACTTTCATCTCTCACAAAGGGGTTGGAGGAGTAGGATCAATGGGAAACATGAGAAACAAAAGGGAAATAGCGTGACTTTTGTACAGCTTATTCATGAGAGCATAATTGAAACCAAAATAATGAATGCATCAGGTTATACAAATGAGGCATCTGTCATTATAGCATAGCGTATGTATAATAAGGCATAAAGAAGTAGCTGCATAATTTAATGGGATTAGAGCTAATTGAACTGGATGCCTCTTCACATAAATAACCTTCTTGCATGGCATAAAAATATTTTGGAAGTTTCTAGATGCTGTAAGTAATGAATGTGAAAAGGCAACAGGCAAACATATGTTTGATTTCTTCAGGAAAATATCTTAGCATAATTAAAAGTATGTAACTTTGCAAGCACTGAATAATGTATGCCAGTGACTAGATCATTTGTATAACTTGATATAGACTACAAATTTCTATAAAAAGTTATGAAACAAGTTTGTAAATATCCATATATAACAAGTACAGGTGGTCAGATTAAAGTTTCCAATGTAAAGCCACATGAGGCTAATGGTCCCCAACAACATATATTAAATAGTAAAATGCCACCACAGACTGCTACAAGCCTGATGGCAGAAATGACTTTTCCATTTCATTTCCTGATCTAACAATCCTGAGTTATATAACATGTTTAAAATGAATGAATTTGTCTCCTTGATGAATTTCCCAGTCTTCAGTTTTAAAGAGGAAATGGAAAAGACTGTGGTTCCTGCATTTAAAAAAAGTTTGTATGCGTAAGCTTCTCACATGCCTCATCTTTATTCAATCCAAAATAAACTTTGACCCTCTGATACTGTAGGTGGCTCCTTGGGGAAGGACTTCTGGACCAAACCAGAACACAATTGCAGCATGTAAATGAATGTTCTTAGGCCCTTTCAAAACCATAGTGTCCCCACCCCTTCTGCACAGTGCAGGTCAAATATCCCTATCAGAAAATACAAAATTCTTCCAATTTGTTTGGATCTCTTAATTAGGAAAAACTATACAAAATAATTTGTCCATACCCTATTTGTAAGTAATCAGTAGTTGCTTTTTTAAAGGCTTACAGCTTTTTCATATTTGAATTCTATAACCCAAAAATAATTTCAGAGGAATATTAATTTGGATTTTTTTCCCATTTAGCTTTGTCTCACTTTATCTTCCTTTAGCGTATGTGTATGAGGCTCAGTAAGCTATAAATTTCATGGATGTCTATGAGTTATGTTCAACGTCAATTGCCAGTACCATTGTTTAGAGTTCTGTATTTCACTCCCAGAACATGTCCTGGGAGATCTTGAACCACACCAAGGTTAAACTCCTAAACTCTCTTTAAATCACAGTTGCCAGCTTCATAGCCTCTACCTCAGCATCCACTTCTCTAGGAAGGTACCCATTTTCTTTTGCAAGAAAATATCTAAACATGTCATTGTGCTAAGATACCATGAGACGATAGTGCCTTTAAAAGGAAATAAGTCTGATTCAATAAATCTATTGCTAATTTTCTTTTTCTTTCCTCATCTCCACCTTCCTCTTCTTTCCTGAATTCCTCAAAAGCAATGCCGTCTAGGAAAATGCCCTTTCAAAGTGACAGGACCCAAGACTTGACTTCTATTAGGTTGGTGCAAAAGTAATTTTGGTTTCTGCCATTAAAAGTGATAGCAAAGTAACTTTTAATGGCAAAAACCTCAATTACTTTTGCACCAACCTAAAAGTTTTCTCAAGAAGGCTCAGGACATCCCAAACTAGCCAGAGCTGCTTAAGATTTGATTTTGTTTGTTTTAGTATAATTACAATTATAATTATGATAGCAATAATTATAGCTAATATTTGTTGGGCATCTACTATATATGAATATATACTAATATTATTCCAATTTGACAGGTGAAGAAATGGAAGTTTAGTAAATTCAGCAACTTGCCCAAAGTAGTTTAACTACCAAGTTACATCATCTCGCATTTTTTTTTCTTCTTCTTTTTTTTTACCTTGTTCTCTCCTTTTTCGAAAACAAGGATTTGAGGTAGAGATGTTATTTTCAGGATATCAGTAGCAAGTTGATTAAACTAGTATTTTCTCCTGTCTTTCCATCATAAAGACATATGAGAATGTTATGAATGGTTTTAGATGACTACTATCAGATTACTGGGTTTGAGTAAATTGTGGCAAGAAAAACAGGAGAAATTGTCAAGACCTCAGCTCTAGTTCCAGCTCTACAACTGCTTTTCTTGTTACCTGACAATGGCTGCTGAGCCGTGCGATCTCAATCTCAGTTTTGTTATCAGTAAAGTGGATAATAGCAGCTGTCCTGACCATATTACAGATGTTGCTAATCATAGGAATATTATAGGAATATTTTACAAACTCTTAATTGCAACCCAGTGTCTGTCAGATAGGAATGATTACATGTAGGGTCCTAGATACTGGAAAATCCCAGGAGGTCTTGCTTCTACCTTGAAAGGGTTAACAGTTCATTGCAGAGGGCGGAACATGAGGCATATTCTAAGTTACATATGCTCAGGATTCAGTTTATCAAACAGTGTGGGCAAAGCCTGAGCACTGGGATTTCCTGTGGTTGAGCTGGCATGCACTGAACCTGATGTGTGAGGGGCAGTGAGCTCCTGGGGACAGGGATGATGCCTTGTTCATCTTGTGCCCACAGCAACTGGCATGGTACATCAAACACACCAGAAAAATGAAATCTGGTCATGGATCCAGAGGGGAAATGTTTACTTTCTTCCCAAACTCACAAATGTGAAACCTGCTCATTCACTCTCATAGAAATGTTAAACTTAGCAGATTAGCAGAATTTTGAAGATTTGAGATTCTATTCCTGACTATTCTGTTGCCTTTCTCTCTAATTTGGGCCAGCATCATGCCAGAACAAGTCTGATATTTTAGCCTAAGCAAATATCAAAAATAGAAAAAGCAACTGTGGCAACACAGTTCCTAATGAATGTAACAGCAAGGCCGAAAAGGGAGCAGAGTAGTGTTAAACTGTGGAAGAAAAAGAAAAAGTGATTGTGAGAAATCCTGGGAAACTGTCAAACCCACAGCTTCCATGAGGGCCAGAATTCTCCTTCTGAAAATAATGACAAGTGACACCCAAGCTGCCTTTTTACAGCTTTTTATACAAAAGGCATTTGTACCTCCTGAGCATAAGGGCTGAAAACATAGTCCAGGCAGTGCAAGAGGAGGTAGGTTAGAAAGTCATAGAAGGCCAACGTGGAGGCAGCTCCAGAGGCAAGAGGGCTCTGTGGTACAGTTTAATATAGACTAATTCAGGGTGGGACTGGCTTGGTTTCCTAAAATAATTTGTCTCCACTTGACAAAGGCAAATTGGGGTTTGAAAACTTCACCCAACCCCATAAGTTCCCTCTGAATGGACCAGGAAGTGTTTCAGAAAAGTCCAGAACCAAATCATTTGATTTCACCTGAAACAGTCCAGAACCAAACATAAGCCTTTATCCAGCTTATGTTTCCCTATCAGTGGAGCTTGGGTTACTCAGTGGGGTGGAGTGAGGTAAAGGTAGGGCAGGGAGGAGAGGTGGAAAGACTGTCAATGTCTGATAAAGCATTTATCACATGTTTGATATTCGGGTAAACTCTAGAAAATCCTACCTAGGAATAGAGAGTTTAGCAGACTCGTAATGTCATGATGCTCTCTCTGTCAAGCACATGTTCCATGCTCAACATCTCTGAGAAACAGGAAAATGAAAACTGAAAGCAGAGAAACAGAGAAAATAAACACTGATTCTTTCCTTGGAACACAATAATTCTGCAGCATTTTAAGCCTAGTGATAGCTCTCTATTTCATGCAACATTAATGCATACTACCTGTTTGAATGTGATCTATATTCATATTTAGAACTCTCCCGAAGCTTAAAATCATTTCAACAAATTCATTTTGTCAATACACAAATATCAACAAGATTATGATGATTTATACTTTCTTACTCACCAAGGGCCTAAAACACTTTCTCTGACTTGCTCAATACAGAGACGCCACAAAACCTCAATTTGCAAAAAAAAAAAAAAAAAAAAAAAAATTATTATTTGTCAAGGGCTACAAAGCAAAGTACAATAAAATGAAGTATGCCTGTAAAACAGTTTTAACTTCTAAAGCTGTCTTAGAACAGCTGATATAATTTGAGTGGACATATGCAAATTCAATACAACTGTTATGTAAATATCCTCCTCTGGTGTTCCTAAGAATTTCATACACAGCTGGCTGTTGCTCTTGAGGAAATCCTGGTTAATAACAGTGCTATAAACTGGATGTTTGCTTCTCATCTCCTCAAACTTCAAACATTTACCACTGCTGAGGGACTCCTGGGCATAGATGCTCTCTTCTAAGACCTTAGTGGTCTTTTTTTCCCAGACAATTGGGGGAAAAAAAAAAGTCTAGCAGTTTCTTTCCCTCCCATCTCTCTAATAACCTCAGCGCCATAGTCAACTGGCTGGTATGTGAAGTGTGAATGGCTTCTATGGAGGGGAGACATGACCTTGGCAAACAAACTGGAAAGGCAGATTAAAAAAAAAAAAAAAAAAGGCAGATACCTTCTGATTTCCACTGTTAGGCTAGCTCAGAAAATAGTAGAGTTGCATCCTTCAGCTTGAGTCCTTGGAAGCAGTAGCAAACATTAAGCCCAAGTGAAAGTTAACCCTTTCAAGGTAGTAACTCTCCATAAATATCAATAGAGGCTTTCTTCTAGTCAAAAGCTTTGCATTATCACCAGTGAATGGTATATGGCTCTTTTCCACATGATTAAACAAAGAGAGATCAATTGTGGGGCAAAGAGAAGCAGAGGACCCTGCAGAGAGAATGAGGTATGTTTCATGCAGCTGTTTGTGTCCACTCCTGTAGAATATCATTAATAGAGAATGAGGGTCTGTCACTGAGGAAATATTTTCTTCTTATCTCTAGTGTGGCTGATGTGATCACTCACATAAGTGCTGTTATGGGTTGAGCCGTGTTCCCCACAAGAAAGATATGTTGAAGTCTTAACCACTAATACCTCTGAATGTGGCCGTACTGGGAAAATAGGGTCATGGCAGTTGTAATTGGTCAAGATGAGATCATACTGGAGTAGCGTGTGCCCTTAGGTTAATGGGACTAGTCCTTCTAAGAAGACATACCCACAGCGAGAATGCCACTTGATAAAGGCAGAGATCGGAATTACATGGCTACAAGCCAAGGAATGCAAAAGATGACAGCAAACTACTAGAAGCAAGGAAGGATTCCCCTGTGGGTTTCAGAGGGAGCAGAGACCTGCAAATAACTTGATTTTGAACTCTTAGCCTCTGGAACTGTGAGACTTTACATTTCTGTTGTTTCAAACCACGCGGTTTGTGGTACTTTGTTACCTAGAAAACTAATACAACTGTTTTTAGGTTCAGAGGCAGTGCATTCAGCCCGTCAGTATTGTGGTTTCTCAAGACTAGAGGTCTCATTTTAAAGGCATATGCCCAATATGTATTGTAGCTAGGATAGACGCCCCGAAGTGTCAGCTTCCTAATGGACGAGGGTTATACTGAACTGGGTCATCCCTGGGATTCAGCTTCCAAGGTCCTCAGGAAAACACAGTTCCCTTTGAGTTAGCCCCACTATTATTTTTACCAATCCCTACATATCACAGTTGAAATAATAAAACTATCTAGCATACCTACCAGATGTTTTTATTTCAATTTGTAACATCTAACCTTTGAGCTATAAGTAACCAGCTCTACAGAAAGCTAGGCAACCCCACCCTGACTTTTTAGATTGTATTGCATGTGTGTGTTTGTGATCATATGAGACTTTACTAAAAATTTCAAGGAGGAGGAATTTATACTCTAGAAATATTATCTTAACAGGAATAGTAGGGACACCAAGACATATCACTGGCCTTCCCTATATTAGTCACTCTGAGGTACTAAAACAACCTGGAAAACCCTCTGTTTTCCAAGACCCCAAGAAGAGACATAAGGTATTTGGGGCCAATGCAGGCCTCAGATAAATGGAGAAAAATATTTTCCTCTTTTTCTTAGGCCAATGTCAATTGGCATTGACTTTTCTTAGGCCAATGTCAATTGCAAAATATTCCTCTTTTTCTTAAGCCAATATCAATTCAAGTTGCAGGACCTTAAATTAACAGAGCATAATGCTGTCCTTGTTTTCCATAATCTCTCTCTCTCTCTCTTTTTTGAAACAGAGTCTCGCTCTGTCGCCCAGGCTGGAGTGCAGTGGTGCGATGTCAGCTCACTGCAAATTCTGCCCCTACAAATACCCCTGCCCCGGATTCATGCAACTCTCCTGTCTCAGTCTCCAAAGTAGCTAGGATTACAGGTGTGCACCACTATGCCTGGCTAATTTTTGTATTTTTAAAATAGAGATGGGGTTTTACCCTGTTGGCCAGGCTGGTCTCAAACTCTTGACCTCAAATGATCCACCCACCTCAGCCTCCCAAAATGTTGGGGTTACAGGCATGAGCCACTGCACCTGGCCTCCTTAATGTCTTCAAACTCTGAGATCCTGACAGCAAGTTTTGTTTTGTTTTTATCATTTCGTCTGGCCTTGATTTGAGTTCACACTTTAGCAAATTCAAATGCTGGGCCAGCTGGTTCCTCTAATCTGCAATGTTTCTAAGTCTAAAACTGCCAAACATATTCTTTGGAGCTTTCTGACTACTTAGCTAAAATCATTTTCTTGCAAGGCCTCTCTGAGGTTGTTGACCCCAGGAGGGAAGTATTGAACACTGACACACACATTTTATAGCATCATCAAAAACCATTCTTCATATTCCATTGACCTCATTTTCCACTTAAAGCCAGTGCAATTAGATAAGCTTAGACTCATACAGAGAGATGTGGCACTAATTTATTTTTTAATTTGGAAAGTTTCTTATTGTTAATAATAGATCATACTCATCTTTTATTTCTCTAAGCTGTTACTACATTCTTTACACTTCTCATTTGTCCTTAAAGTGGGATATTTCTTTGTGATGGCTTTTATATTAATTTTGATACTGTAGATTAATTTTTATACTATATCTAAGTCAACTGACTATGTGCCACATACTGTTCCAGATGCTATAGATACACTGGTGAATAAGGTAGTGAAGTCCCTGGGGTTTGTCGGACTTATTGGTCAAGGAGAATTGCTGCAAATTGTTAAATCTAAATGCAGTGGTAAACCACTTGAAGCAGTCCTCAATCTCGGCTACCCTGTAGGATCACCTGGGAGATTTTTAAAAATCTCAGTGTAAGGACTTCTGGTACCAGCCATGATGGAATAGCTTGAATTTGAGCAATCCTGTCACTGAAAATAACTTCAAAAGCTAAATGAAGCACACAAAACAACAGTTTCAAGGCATTGGAGAGTAACCAACTCTGATAGGACTTGAGGGGCTACGATTCCTGAGAGAAGTGAAACACAGCTTCATATTCACTGTGGCTTTTTTTTTTTTTTTTCCTTGAAGGGCAAAATCCCAGGGAGGTGAGAATTGCAGGAAAGCAAACCCAAAAGTTTTGTGTAGTTTCCCCTCAAAGTACTGGATGATTGCTAAGCTGTGCATGTATAGGGAAAAGCTCCAAGAAACTCAGAAAAAAAAGCAGGAGATGAAGGGTAAATTGCTAAGCAGAGGCTTCAGCTGCCACATTGTGCTGGGGAGATAAAGGCTGGAGTTTAATCCCCACTACGGTCCTTCCTAAGTGGAGAATCTCAGCATAAGATGGTTGAGATAGGAGGATTCATATGCTTTGGATTTTTTTTTTTGAAAGATTGCTGGCTCCTGTAGGAAGAATACATTGAAGAAGATGATGCAGAAGCAGTGAGATCAGGTAGGGTGATTTAGCAGTCTACCGATGTGGTCCAGACAATAGATGATGGGGACCTGGTTGTGGTGGAGGATATGTTGCAGGGTGTATCCCATAGCGAAAAAATAAAATCTAAGGCAAGAAAAGGCCAGACACTACAGGACTGGCTGATAGATCAATGGAAAGTGGGGCTGGAGGAAAGTGGGGCTGGAAGAAGAAAGAAGAAGATTTCTTATTTAACCAAGGGATTCTCATCTAGGAGAAATTTTGCCTCCCAAGAGACACATGGCAAAATCTGGAGACTTGTTGGTAAACATCCTAAAATCCATTGGACAGCCCTGATGATAAAGAATTATGTGGTCCAATGTGTCAATTGTGCTCTTGTTGTGAAATCCTGGTTTAACCTCTTAAAAAGGTATGTCTTATCTCCACAAACTAGTTATTCTCCTATGAATATCTGTGTTTTTAATTAAACTGTAAAATTCTAGGAAATAGAGATCTTATCTTTCACTTCTTTATCTTCACCTGCACAAGGTAGTGCAGATGAAGATCAAAAAACTTTAAAAAATTAATAGACTTTACTTTTTAGAGAAGTTTTAGGTTTATAGAAAATTGAGTGGAAAGTACAGAGTTTCTATAAACTCCCTCTTCTCTCCCCATAGAGTTTTTTCCTATTATTAGTACCTTACATTAGTTATGCTTTTATTACAATTGATGACTAATATTAATACAATTATTGTTAACTAAAGTCCATAATTTACTTACATTTTATATAAATAGTACCTGCTGATAAGTAATCAATTACTAATTTAATCATTCATCAAGGAACATGACAATAACAAGAGAGGAAGAAGGTAACTGCCAGTGATTGAGCATCTATTATGTTCAAGGCACTATACAATCAACTCATGTGTAAATATATTTACATGTATACGTAATATTATTTTATATGTAACAATATCAATACCTGTGAGTTTCATATTAAAATCTCAATCTTAAAGATGAAAACATTTAGGCTCAGAAATTTCAAGTTATTTGCACAAAGTCACAAAACTTTGTAAATGGAGCAGTTTAAACACAATGTCAGGGCCCACATTCACATAGTTACACCAAATGCTCTTCTTTTCCCTTTTATTTTCACATGAGAAATGGTATGGCTTAGTTTTTCCTGTTTTAAAATGTCTTCACCTGCTGCTGGTGCACAGTCCTAAGGACTGAGCAGTCCCACAAGTCTTTTCCAGCCTCGTCTCTCAGCTCCACCATTGGAGGTCCATGTGGTTTTGGGCTGTGCCAAGTGGCTGCCCCACCCCTGATACTTTTAAGCCAGGCTAACACACCCACACAAACCCATAAAATCAAGCTGCAAATGTTAACAGATGTTCAAGCTTCTCAGCTCCCACTCTCACCTCCCTTTTGATCCTTGCCTAACTGTGCTTGCTCTCACCATTCTAGTTCTAAACCCTTGGCTCTCTCTGTACCTGCCCCACACCCCAGATTTGGACTCTTACTGACATTTCCTCAGAGACTTTTTTCTCTGAGTTCCCCTGCGTGTTTCTTGGCTTCGTTTGAATCTTTCACCTTGGTATTTCTCCTTGTCTCAGATGTGTTGGGGAAAGATACCTTTATTTTCTCTGAGTCCTAGGTCAGGTCTGGGATCACAACTCAGGGTGAGATCTGAGTATCAAAATGTTATATATGTTAAGACTGGATGGGGCTGACTTATTGGATGAAATGTGGGAGGTGGGCTGGAAGGCCTGTTCTAGACCAGAAATTGTTCATTAAAATTCTCTCTGCCTTCAGCCTTAAGAGAAACAGCCCACACCAGAGCACCAGTGCTTGAACATGCTGCCTGGATAGTTCCATATTCCCACCTACCTGTTTCACTTCTTTGCTTACATATGTATTTGTTTTCTCACTGTAAGTTGTAAATTCCTAGGGGACCAAATATCATTTTCATTTCTTTTTTTTTTTTTTTCTTTTTTTTTGAGACAGAGTCTCGCTCTGTCACCCAGGCTGGAGTGCAGTGGGCGATCTCGGCTCACTGCAAGCTCCACCTCCCGGGTTTACACCATTCTCCTGCCTCAGCCTCCCGAGTAGCTGGGACTACAGGCACCCACCACCTCGCCCGGCTAGTTTTTTGTATTTTTTAGTAGAGACGGAGTTTCACCATGTTATCCAGGATGGTCTCGATCTCCTGACCTCGTGATCCGCCCATCTCGGCCTCCCAAAGTGCTGGGATTACAGACTTGAGCCACCATGCCTGGCCTATCATTTTCATTTCTAACCATAGTTTCTTTTCCTTAAAACTCCAAGATCGGTACAAATCTTTCGAATGTCTATAAAGCACACTGTTCTCTCCTGCTTCTTTAATATAACATAGAAAACACTAACTTTTTGCCTCTCTCTACGACATCATTTCACTGTAAATGAATCCACCACTGTCAAAAGTGCTATTGAAGACATTACAGGAATTTGAGCATGGAGTCCCAGAGATGAATCTTGTTTGTCTTCCTTTTCCTAAATTTTTCCCTTGTCCTTTTAGAAACATTGAGAGAAATGCAATTTGTCTAACAAAAAATTTCTTCTCATCAGTTATAGGAATTGCATTGATGTCATCTCAGCTAAGCAGCAGTCCTTCGGGATTTTCTTTCTTTTCTCCCTCCTCTTCTGTCCCTGTCCCTATCCTTTGCTTAACTTTCCTTCCCTTTCCTTAGTGCTAACTGGTGTACTCTTAAGGAGCAGGGGGCTAGGTTCAGGGGAATGGTGGGTAAAGAAATCACAATGCTCCCATGAGATCTCTCTTCTTGAATATTAAGTTTCCATTTATTCTAGACATTTGATTCTTCTCATAAATCACTCTAGTCATTTTATACTACTTCTGGCAGCTCACTTGCTTAGGGAAGAAAATACATATTTAAGGTCAAAGGCTATTCCCTTTGCCTGAAATGTTACTCCCCCGGATATCGATATGGCTCACTTCCTTCAAATCATGGCTTAAATGTCACCTTCTCAGTGAAGCCTACCCTTATCATCCTACTTAATTCTGCAACCTATACACCCACTCTAATCTGCCTTAGCCTTCTTAACCTATTTTTTTCATAGAACGTATCACCATCTAACACAGTAATAATTTAATACTTTATTACATTCTATTTATTTATTTGCCTTTCCTTGTAGAATACATGCTCCATGAAGAGAAGAGTCTTTGCTTTGTTTGAACTTGTATTCCAAGTACTTCTATCAGTGCCTGGCATTTAGTGGGCATTTAGTAAATGTTGGTTGAACTAAATGATACTAAAGAAATAGAATATTATCATTCATTTGAATTCCTCTATATGTCTCTCTGTGATCATACTCCTACCTACCCTCCTTTTAGGTAAATACGCTGAATATCTTGTTAATAATTTCTCTGCTTTTCTTTATAGTTGAACCAAACTTTATATATCCTACAAAATATAAAATACATATTTAGTATATCCAGATCTTTAACTTTATATTAATTGAATAATGCTTGTATATATCTTTCTAAAACTTTATTATTTCCCCCTCAACACTATAACATTCATCCATATTGATGCATATAGTTTTAATGCAGTAATTTTCACTGATGGATGGGATTCCAGTGTGTAAGTACACCATAACTCATCTATCTCGGTTTGTTTTTTTTTTTTAAAGAGATGGAAGCCTCACTCTGTTGCCCAGGTTGGAGTGCAGTGCTCAGCTATTTTCTAAAAAATTTGTTAGAGATGGCGTATTTGTCTGTTTTCACACTGCTACAAAGAAATATCTAAAACTAGGTAATTTATAAGAAAAGAGATTTAATTGGCTCACAGTTCTGCAGGCTGGACAGGAAGCATGGCTGAGGAGGCCTCAGGAAACGTTCAATCATGGCTGAAGGTGAAGGGGAAGCAGACACATCTTAGATGGCCAGAGAAGAAGAAAGGGAGCAAAGGGGGAAATGCTACATACTTCTAAACAATCAAATCTCACAAGCACTCACTATCATGAGAACAGCAAGGGGGGAATCCACTCCCATGATCCAATCACTTCTCACCAGGTCCCTACTCCAACACTGGGGATTATAATTCGACATGAGATTCGGGTGGGGACATAAATCCAAACCATATCAGATGGGGTCTCACCATGTTGCACAGACTGGTCTCAAACTCCCGGCCTCACGCAATGCTCCTGCCTCAGTCTCCTGAGTAGTTGGGACTACAGGTGCATTCAACTCAATTCATCTCTCTTTTATAGCACATCTATATTTAGGTTATTTTAGTTTTTGTTATAAGCTATACTGTCAGGAGCATACTTATGTACATCTTCTTCTACATATGTATAAGATTTTCTCCAGGATTTATATCTAAGGGTGGAATTTCTGGGTTAAGATGTGCATATTCAACTTTATTGTGTAATGCCAAGTTGTTTTCCATAGAGTTATAAAAATTTACTGGCAGTATAAAGAAGTTCTACAGTTCCATATCCTGGCTAACACTTGGTTTTGTCAGACATTTTATAATAAAGATGTGCAGTGGAAGCTCATTGTGGTTTTAATTTGTGTTTCTCTGTTCACCAAGAGACTGAGAATCTTTTCATATGTTTATAAGCTGTTTCTTATTCCTTTTCTGTAAAATGTGTGTTCGTTTTTTAAAAATTGGGTTACTTTGCTTTCTCTTACTGAGTGGTAGGAGCTTCTCAAAAACCATAATTTCCCTGAAACATTAAATTTAGGACCAATTGCACTGCACAACTTCATGACCCCTAAGGACATAATTCTCCTAAAGTTTAACATAGTCATTAATGTAGAATGATGATCTTGACTTACCAAGAAAAATTTACATCATACAGAAAGTCCCCGACTTGTGACAGTTCAACTAACAAATTTTCAACTTTATTATGGTGACAGAGTAATACATATTCAGTAAAAATGGTACTTGAATACTCATACAATCACTATTTTTCACTTTGAGTACAGTGTTCAATAAGTTACATTAGATATTCAACACTTCATTATGAAATAGGCTTTGAGTTATATGATTTTGCCCAATGCATGCTAATGAAAGTGTTCTGAGAATGTTTAAGGCCAGCTTGGCTAAGCTATGACATTCAGTAGGTTAGGTGTATTAAATGCACTTTTGATTTCAATATTTTCAACTTACAATGAGTTTATTAGGATGTAACTTCATCTTCAGTTGAGGAGCAATAATATTCAGCAGAGTCTGTTAAAATTGTGATCCTGGTTTAAGTTAGCCAAATAAATAATATCTTTGAGAAAAATTTTAATTAAAAATCAGTAAAATGAAAATAAGGGAATGTGTCTAAATTTCCCTGTGGAATGTGTAATTTCCTTAAAATGTCTAATAAAGGAGGTTGCAATTCTATAGAGCAATTGCTCTGATAAGCATAATTAGGGGACTATATGCTAGGTATACTAATTTTTATCCCTAGTCTTTTTCATTCACTTAGAAATACTTTTTTCTTTCACAGCTCTGAATAAAAATGATGAAAAACTGGCATTAATAAATATTTTGTAAAGTAAATATCAACATTCTCCTAAGGGTTATATTAATGCACATTCCTGCAAAAATGCATTTACTTCAATTCCAAATGCAAATCTAAGAATTCCTCAATTTTAGAGTGAATGGTGCCTATTCATTGCTAATATATTAGCAATATATTATATATTGTTATATTATATATGCTAATATTATATATTAGCAATATATTATAGTACCAAGAAACTGAGAATAAATTTCATGACACTCTATTATTGGACATACTGTTCTCACTTGGGAAACATTTAAGCTACTCATGAATGTCTTCCATTTTGTTTGGATGAAAAGGGATTTTGCAGTGGTATATCTATGTTAGAAAACAGGATAGGCCTTATTCATCACCTACCATAAATCAGGAAAGCACCTATTTTATAACAGGTTAAAGAAACTTATTCCAGAAAATTCAATGTCTCAATATTTGTTGAGAAGTGCCTATCCTATTCTCCTAACTCCAGCTACTTTATTCACTTATGATGTCAAGCAGTAATTCTAATGACAAAGAAAACAATATTGAAAGTGACTTTTCAGTTTGTGAGTTTAGAGCATGTTAGAATTATTACTTAAAGAAAATTATTTTAAATAGTTAAGACTGGAAAGATGCATTTCCAATTTGAAAGACTCCACCAAGAAACCAGTATAATAAATGAAAATATATCTATATTAGAACATATAACTGTGTATATAAGAACATATAACTGTGAACTTTCCAAATACTAAAAATTTAAGTTTACAGATATTCAAACAAAACAAAAAACAGTTTACCTAGAAAGTATTGAAAATCAGAATAACATCTGACTTTTTAATAGCAACACTGGAAGCTGGAAGACAATGGGGTAATGCTTTAAAATCTGTAGAAAAAAATATTCCTGATCTTTAACTCTATACCGCAGTAAACTATCAATTACACGTAAGTGTAGAATAAAGACATTTTCAGATATGAAAGATCTCAAAAACAAAAACCATTATCTTCTTTTTAGAAAGTACTCCTGGAGGATGTGCTTTTCTAAAATGAGTAAAAGTAAAATGAAGACGGAAAATCCAGGAAAAAGAGGGTTCATTACAGAGTGAGAGGAAGAGTATCCCAGGAGGATGGTGAAAAGAGATAAATTTCCATGAAATGGAACATGGTACAGCTACAGAGCAACTAGTCCAGTTTGGCATAAGAGAATGGAGAACTCGAAGTGCAATTTATTTCACAAACTGAGAGATTACCAGATGTGGTAATTTGGTAAACACATATAAACATGTTTATATGTGTTTATATGTAGCAAAATGATATTTATACTTTTTGTAAAGATTTTTGAATGAATTAGTGACACTATGAAGAAAACTAAGCAAACAGGAAAGCAATAAATTTATAACCTTCATGGAAACAAAAAAGTTGTGCAAGGAAAAAAATACTGTTATATATAATTATTATATTTATAACCTGAATTAACTGTGAATGATAACGTAAATTTCGAATATCTAACCAAAATTTATGACATACAATATAAGAAGGATGGAACAGAAGGGGGGTGGGTGTGTGTGTGGGTGTGTGTGTGTGTGTGTGTGTGTGTGTCTATGACAGCAGTGTTAAATTTTTCTTTCCTATACAGGTATGTCAATAAATAACAAGGCTGACAAAACAATCAAGAATACCATTATAAGAACGTTATTTAGATATGTGGTGGTGATTGCCAAAGAAATCGCTAAAAGTGTTTTGAAAGTGATCGGCTAAAATTAGTGGTGGAAGATGGAGAAGAGGACTAACTTTTCCATTATAAGACTCAGCACTATTAGTATTTTAAACTTATGTGTTCAACTTAGATAAAAATAAAAATTATTCAGTAATATAATCAACTCAAATAAAGAAATACTATATAATGACAAGGTAGTTCTTTTTAGCAAGGGAGTTGCTGCAGCCTGGAAAGATGCAAGTCCAGCCTTGGAGATGAGTAACTATCAGCAGGCTATAAGAGGTCTTACCCAAGATTAAATTACTCACTGCATACAGTAACACTACTAGAGCTCCCATGTTCTGACTTTGGCTCAGTAAGCTTTTCTTATCTCACATTAAAAAGTTTTTAGGCCATGATTAAATATTCACCCATAAGACTTTATTACTTCTGGATGATACCATATAAACTTTAATGAGAAATGAGAATACAGCCTCAGAATTAACATTTTAAAAATGCCTACTATATGATATTCACTTAATAAATCTTAACCAGTTTAATTTACACAACTATCTAATGAAGTAGTAGTCATCATTATTTTACAGTTAAAGCTGAAGTTTTGATTTTCAGGAATCTGAAACTGCTTCTCAGTTGAACAAATTGAACAAAACTGTGTGATTGACCAGAATTTCTAGTGGCTGCTTATTTAAAGAAGTATATCCTTTTAGCAGAAGAGAAAAATTATTTTCAAATAGTTGAATGAATGGATGAATGAAGAGATAATAACTCTGGGTTATTTCAACAGAAGTATTTTTAGTTTGTTGGCCAAGTGTGGCGGCACTGAACTCTTAATCTGCATGTTGGCACTTTCTGATTGGAAAATATAACTCAGTGTGCCTGGTGTTTTTGTTCTGAAACAAATTCTGCTTAACATGAGACAGCTTGTAGGACCAGAGGGAAGTGGTGGACCGGAATACATTCTATGGATGAATACTTCTGTCAGACAGGATTAGAAACTAAAGGAAAAACCAAACAACAAACAAGCAGGTTTTGATTTCCAAAGCAGAGAAATAAATAACATTCTAGTTTGTAATTTCAGTCCTTTCAGAGAACTGGAATTCAGAATTTCAGCAGATTTCTACGTGGATGCATTAAAAGCACTACATTGATGTGCCATCAGCTCTGCTATTTGACTTGAGAACATGTCGTGAAAACTTACAAGGCAATCAGAACTCTAAAACTGTTCTTTTTGTTTATAAAGGCCACAATGGCTTTCTCCCTCTAGTGACCTCAACCTTGTGTCATGGGTCATTCAAGAAGGAAAAGCCTGAGATCCTTTTGTTAAAAATTGGAAAGTCAGCATTCTCACATAGCAAGAAAGGAGTGGGCCAGCTCCCTCCCTCCTCTTATTTGCACAGTTCATTCAACAACAACAACAACAACAAAAGAAAAAAAACACATACACATTTTTTCCGTATGTAACCTTAGACATGACTGTAGATTCCCAAACTGTTTACAACAAATGTGGAACAGTCTGCAAACCAGTCCAAATGTACATCGCCTGGATCATGTCAAGTCATATTCTTTCCCCACATGGAGTAGAGGCCCTAACTTAGCCTGAAGTTTGGCTTGACAGGCAGAATGGACTTGTTGCTCCAGCTGTGTCTGATAAGCAGAGACAAGATAAAATATTTGCTTCATTTGAGTCCTTCACTAACGAGCAAAGTGTAGAAAATTGAAGGCCAACATGTAGAAAATGAACTGGGCCCTATATCTGCAATCTTGATTCACGCAACAAAGAGAAATACTTTTCACTCTTAGCAAATCTGTGAAGTAAACTTCTAATTCTTCTTGTTTATAACCCATGATGAGTTATAAACATATTAAACAACAAAGTATCTCAAAGTCCTTGAAGATTTCTTCTAGAAACTGGGAAACGGACAGTTTTGTTTTGTTTTGTTTTTGGCTTTAGAGTTATATACAGACCTAGTCAGAAATGAGCTTAAATTTCTGATACTGAATTATTATTTACCCAACGTTACTATTTTTCACCAGGCTTTACATTCTGTAAAACATTTTTGTATCCATTATATATTAGTCTATGTTCTCCAGAGAAACAGAAACAATACGATATATATTTATACAGAAAGAGATTAGTTGAAGCTAAGAAGTCTCAGGACTCACCACTTACAAGATAGAGGCCCAGGAAAGCCTGTGATATAATTTCAGTCTAAGCCTGAAGGCCAGAGGATTGGGAGGCTGATGCTCGATGGCAGGAGAAGACCAAAGTTCCAGCTCAAGCAGAAGGCAAAGTCACCCTTCCTCTACGTTTCTGATCTGCCTGGCCCTCAGTGGATTGGACGATGCCCAGCCACATTGGGGAGAGTGACATTCTTTACTCAGTCTTCTCATTCAAACATTATGCTCTTCTGGGAACATTCTAATGGACACACACAGAAATAATGTTTCACTAGCTATCTGGGTATTCCTTAGCCCAATCAAACAGACACATACAATTAACTATTACATTTTACTTCTTTTAATTTTTACAAACCTGCCAAACATGTGACAATATGACATAGGTAGGGGATTTGTTTGGACTCTGAGTAAAATACCAGCTGAGTAGAGCAACCTGATGCAAAACACTTAATTTGGCCAAAGGACCAGTTTCTCATCATAAAATGTGGATTAATAAAATTTGTCATATAAAAATGCTGTGACGATTACATGGGGTAATCTTTGCTAAACTGTTTTGTGAGTATTAGATAATTACATAAAGCTCTTGGCGCAGTGCTTGTCACATGGCACATGCTCACTATATGATCATTCTTACTATTTTTAGACTGAGTAGGATAGATTACTACATTTAAAGAGGTTAAATGATTGCTCAAAGCACATAATCAGTTACTCTATGCACAGGGGATTCAAACCTAGGCATTCTGCCTTGTATCCCTGTATACTTTATATGTACACATGGAGCTTTGCTCCATGCAAATGGTACTATACTAGATACAGAAAGGGATAAAACACAGAAAAAAGTTAGAAATACAGTCCAGACTTCTTCTTTGAGGCAAGATAAAGTCACAGGAACCAGATTTACTCTCCTGCCTGAAACTACTAAAAGATAAACAGAATGGATAAAACAGTAATTTGCAAGACACTAGACATCAGGCAACAAAGGAAACTGCTTTCTAAGAGAAGAGAAGCAAACAAAGTGAGCCCTACAAGTACCCCAGTTTTCTGCAAAAGAGTTTCCCAGGGTATGGGAAAACACAAGAGATACACAAAGTACATCTTGAGCTGAGGAGATGAAACTAAGGAGAGTAAGGCAGTGAGGGTTCATAGGAAACAGTACCAGAGACGAGACAGCTGCTCAGAGGGAGAACTCTGCAGCTCTGCAGAGGCTTCAGCTGAATACTGACCAGGGCACGTGTGCAAGAAAACCAGGAATAGAAAGATATCAATGACCTTAGCTTCTACCTATATAAACTAGAAAAAGAAGGGCAAATTAAACCAAAGATAAGTAGAAAAAATAAAATTAGTGTACAATTCAATAACATGGAAAACAGAAAATATTTTAAAAAATCAATTAAACCAAGCACTCACATTTACAAACCTCTGGCTGGGCACAGTGGCTCATGCCTGCAATCCCAGCATTTTGGGAGGCCAAGGTGGGTGGATCATTTGAGGCCAGGAGTTCCAGACCAGGCAGGCCAACATGGCAAAACCCTGCCTCTACTAAAAATACAAAAATTAGTCAGGTTGAGCCCAGGAGGTGGAGGTTGCAGTGAGCCAAGATCATGCCACTGCACTCCAGCCTGGGTGACAGAGTGACACTTTCTTTCTCTCTCTCTCTTTGTCTCACTCTCTACCTCTAGCCAGACTGATCAGGAAGAAAGACCTAATTACCAACATTACAGAGTATAAAGGTAACATCATTATAGATTTTATAGCTGTTAAAAGTATAATATGGGAATGTTATGACTTTATGCCAATTAATAGGCCAACATAGAGGAAATGAACAAATGTATTTAAAGACACAAACAACAAAGGTTACTCAAGAAGAGATAGACAACCTGATGTGTACTTATTAAATAAATTGACTTGGTAGTTAAAAACCTTACTCCAAAATAAACTCTAAGCCTTGACGTTTTCACTGGTGAATTCTACCAAATATATAAGGAAGACATATTATCAACTCTGCACAAACCCTTCCAAAAAAATGAAAAGGAGAGAATACATACCAACATATGAGGTCAGCATTAATCTTACACAAAAATGAGAAAAAGACAAGAAAAGAAAACTACAAACCAATAGCTCTCATGAACAACAAAACATTTTTAGCAAATTGAATCCAGTAATACATAAAAAGGATAATACATATGTTCCAGTAATACAACGTTTTCTTAACGTTTAAAAGATCAATCAATGGGCTGGGCATGGTGGCTCACACCTGCAGTCTCAGTGCTTTGGGGCATCTCTTGAGCCCAGTAGTTTGAGACTAGCCTGGGCAAGATAGTGAGGCCCTATCTTTATAAAAAATTAAAAAATTAGCCAGTCCTGGAGGCGTGTATCTGCAGTCCTAGCTACTTGGGAGGCTGAAGCAGGAGAATCCCTTGAGTCCAGTAGTTCAAGGTTACAGTGAGCTATGAGCAGCCACGGTACTCCAGCATGGGTGTAATATAATTCACCATATTAAACTAAAAAATAAAAACTACATGATAATCTCAATAGCTGAGGAAAAATCATTTCATAAAATTCAACATTATTGGTCAAAACTCTCAGAGATCTAGAAATAGAACTTTTCAACTGGATAAAGGATATCTATAAAAATCAAAGCTTTAAGTAAAAATGTACTTAAACAGATAAAGGCAAAACTGGTTAGCTTAAGGAAAGCTCAGTCTCTCCTTCAAACCTTTCCTTACTGTAGAGACTAAGACACTGCCACTACACTCTGAAGCTCCAGGAGCCATGACCTGAAAATCAAGGGGAACCATGGTCACTTGACAACGGCGATATATTCTGAGAAATGCATTATTAGGTGATTTATTCATTGTGTGAACACTATAAAGTGTACTTACACAAACCTGGATGGTATAGCCTATGACACACCTAGGCTATATGGTACAGATACTGTTCCTAGTCTAAAAACTTGTACTAGTATGTTACTGTACTGAATACTGTAAGCCATTGTAACACAATGGTATTTGTATATCTAAGCATATCGGAATATAGAAAAGGTACAGCAAAATATGATATAAAAGATAAAAATGGTACACCTGTATAGGACACTTATAGGGCATGATTGAAGCTTGCAGGGCTGGAAAGTTGCTCTGGGTGGGTGAGTCAGTGACTGAGCGGTGAGTGAATGTGAAAGCCTAGAACATTACTGTAAACTACTATCATTTTTATATAAACATTATACACTTAGGCTACATTAAATTTATTTTTAAAATTTCTTTCTTCAATAATAAATTAACTTTAGTTTACTGTAACTTTTTAATTTATAAGCTTCAATTTTTTAACCTTTTGACTCTTTTGTAATAACATTTAGCTTAAAACACAAGCATATTGTATAACTGCACAAAATATTTTTTCTCTATACCTTTATTCTAGAAACGTTTTTCTATTTTTAATTTTGTTTATTTTTACTCATTAAATGTTTTTGTTAAAAACTAAGACACAGACATACACACTAGCCTAGGTCTACACAGTATCATCAGTATCACTGTGTTCCACCTCCACATCTTGTCCCAGAGGAATGACTTCAGGGGCAATAACATGCATGGAGCTGTCATCTCGTATGATAACAATGCCTTCTTCTAGATACCTCCTGAAGGACCTTCCCAAGGCTTTTTTACAGTTAACCTTTTTTTTTGGTAGGAGTACATTCTAAAATAACAATAAAACTATAGCAAATATATAAACTGATAACATATTAACATTATCAAGTATTATGTACTGTTCATAATTGCATGTGCTAGACTTTTACACAAATATCAGAGCACTAGGTTTGTTTACACCAGTATCACCACAAACTGGCAAGCAATGTGTTGTGTTAGAACATTACAATGGCTAATGACGTCATTAGACAATTTTTTGGCTCCAGTATAATCTTATGGGACTGCCAATGTATATGTAATCCATCATTGTCTAAAATGTTGTTATGCAGTTCATGACTGTAGTTACTGAGTCCTCACTATATGTGGCATTTGTGCCACGAACATTACCCAAAAATCAGCCTCTGAATGGTGGGGGCATATAACTCCCTAGTTCAAGACTACCATCTGGTGATGTGCCTCACATATTGTATGTGTTCTACCAGTGTTGGCTGGATTACAGTGAATAGCTATATAAAGGATAAGGCCATAGAGAGATGACTCACGTATCTCAAACTGAAAAACATTACTCTGTACCAGAGGTGTATGAAGTATGAAGCTATTAAATAAACATGGCACGGCTGAGTTTTAATTTGGCTTGAAGATTGGGGCAAAAGTTGTTTTGCTGTATGAAATAGGTAGCAGAATACACTGTAAATTAACCTTCTTTTTTTTTTTTTTTTTGAGACAGAGTTTCACTCTTGTTGCCCAGGCTGGAGTGCAATGGTGCGATCTCGGCGGCTCACCACAACCTCTGCCTGCCAGGTTCAAATGATTCTCCTGCCTCGGCCTCCCAAGTAGCTGAGATTACAGGCATGCACCACCATGCCCAGCTAATTTTGTATTTTTAGTAGAGATAGGGTTTCTCCATGTTGGTCAGGCTCGTCTCAAATTCCCGACTTCATGTGATCCACCTACCTCGGCCTCCCAAAGTGCTTGGATTACAGGCGTGAGCCACCACGCGTGGCCAAATTTACCTTCATTTTTAAAAAACAGTGAAATTTAAAAGAAAGTCAGCCTCACAGCCAGTAGCCTCAAGCTCAGGGAACAGGAACTCATTTCCCTGTCATCAGGGCTTCCTAAATGAAGGTGTTTGAGAAGCGCTAAATGAGTCATGCGTCTTCACATTGCAGATGGGGAAGCTCAAGCTCAGATTGTGTATAAGGTTTGTTTGAGATTAGAGATAGCTAGTAGATAGCTCTTCATGAACTATCCTAGAGCCCACCCCTTCAGAAGTAGCTGGAAAAAATAGATATAAGGAGTAAAAAATTAGATTTAAAAACTTTTCATATACCAGCTGATGAAATTAGGGGTAGAGAGATTAATGTAGCCAGAGTTGGTATACTTACATTTCCAGATTAATTAGGAGATCATGTATGTACATGTAAAGACTCACAATCAAGACCACACAAAATAAGTGCCAGCTAAGTATTAAATATATTGAATATAGAAGATATACAGTGGAAAGAGAGAGCACACTTCCAGCTAAGATGGAAACTTGCAGTTTGGTAGCTTCTCAATTTAAAAAAAAAAAAAAGGGAGAGACTTACATTTTCCTAAAAACATGCATAGCTCATTTGAGACACACCAAATCCCAAGAAGCAGATATTTGGTATTTACTTAAGCTGGAGGGATTTCATCCAGGTAGAATGGGGTTGTCATGCTGAGGACTACATTACATGACCTACTAGGTCCCTTTCAATTCTTAACTGTGTATGGCTCCACAGTGACATGAAACTGTCCATCCCTCCACTATGTAACAGAAATTTATAGTGCATTTGCCTAATATTTGCCTTGTTAGAATTTGCTACTCGTTTAATTTAAAATGCAACCTTCAGTAAGCAATTTAAAGAGATAAACTCTGAGAGGCAATATACCTCTCATACACCTGCAAGTGAATACAAACAACACAATGCATAATAGCTCACAGAGGAAGGAGCGAAGGAAGAGCTCCTGTGGCAGGTGTGACATGGCATCATTTGCAATACTCCAACAGGAACTGCAAGGAAAAGGCTTTTGGAATTCCCACACCATGAAAGTTATCAGGTTATCTTCAGGGGAAGAGAGAAGTTGGCCATATAGCTGAGTCTCTTGCTACCATGAAAATGGATTAACCCTTTGTTAATCCAGATTTATTTTTTAAAGGGGCAAAACCACTTTCAATGAACAGTATTCCCCTGAAGACTTCCACTGGGCATCTTGTTCAGTGTTCTGTCAGGCAGATGTTCACTTGGTTAGCACTCAAGAAAGCAGCAGACAGATTCATTAAGAGACAGGCAGAGACACACGTTCCTCTTCAGAAGATTCACCACAAATTTCCTTAAGTGCTTGCCTTTTATGATAGCTGTCATGGTCGTTTTGCTTCAGATTGCAACCATGCCTCTTTCATTTTGAAAGCTACCGAGGGACTCACATGCCAGGCTTCCACAAGCAAAGCAGTGGGTAGGGTAGGGTTGAAGAGCTGCAGGACAGCAAGGCATTCTGGTGCCTGATGCCCTGTTACTACACTATATTCCATTCTTCCTGGCATTACCCACTTCACTCATGAGTTGTCATTAATTCTTTCCAGCTTCCACTCCAAGCAAATCCTACCTCCCTGATTACATTCTGGAATTAGTTTGCTGGGCCAGCGCTTGGCTTGGTTTCACATGGGTAGCTACTATTGAAACCTAATATTGCACAGTAGAAAGCTGGATGCTGAGTTGGCTTTCTCATCTGTGGGCTGATGCGGCAGAGTAGAAGACTACTACCTTTCAACTAAAAGCTTTTGGTTTCTATTACAGTTTGAAGGGCTTCTCTGATTTACTCTTTGTCCAAAGGACAAAAACAAGGACGGGTAAGCCCACTGGCTTTTCCAAACATCTGCACATTTTCCCCACAGATTCAGCAGACCTCTGCTTTACAGATCCTTTAAACTCTCTCTGGATGTAATCATTTTTTATATGACCTTAGTACAGAGTCCATGCTATTTCATGGGCTGCTAGGAAGACAGGAGTAACCATTGATGGTTATGGGATAGAATAGGGACACTTGTAATCCAAATCACAACACAATACACGAAATCACAAGAAGGTCTACCAGTCTGATACTCCAGAATCCTCTGGGCAGGATTGTGGTACCAAGCAGCATATCCAGGTAAAGCAAGAAGCTTAAGCCAACTCCTGGGGAATGAGGTCTGGAGAAGTAAGGCAGGCAAGACACAGAATGCATATTAGAAAGCCAAGCAGAAACCCAGGAACAAGTGTACTAGAGAGGACCATCAAGTAGTCTCTCGGGCACCTATGGACTCATGCCATGCCAGCTCTAGAATGCTTTTCTAAGTTCAGAATTCGCTCCTTGTAATCTGCTAGATGTGGTTTACACCATGCAGATCTATCACTGTCATGGAATAGGATTGGGGCAGACAGGTTCTGATAGCTATTTTTGCACTAATGGTCAAATGGTAAAATATATCAAGATAAATTTTTTAAAATCTTGGGGCCATAGAAGAGAGGAAAAATTAGCCAGAGTAATCATAGAGCATTTAACTGGCTTGACTAAAATTGTTCAGCTTATAAGGAGCCATTTTTCCAAAGGGTAGTCTAGGTCTGGGTTTTTGAAACCTTTCCCAAGTAGTCTTGGTTGGGTTCCTTTCTTTGATGTTTTCCTTAGAAAAACATTGGCCATTTGAAGGACTTTCTGAAAAAAGAAAAACAAGCAAACAAAACCAAACTGTACTCACAGCCTGCAGACAGGTTATTACTCTATTTCTCTTGCCATATTTCTGGTACCAGTTTTCAAATTATTATGCCTTAAAAAGATAGTTCCTTTCTGTCTTCATCAACCTCAAGCAGAAGCCCTTAATGGAAACAGATTTCATTAGCAGCCCTCAACATACCCTCACAACCACAGAAAACAGTATTTTAAAAAACATAGGTTTTTCTCTACAAGTTTGTGTACTAATGGACAAGATGACTTTCATTTATTATTTTTCTGTTTTAAATGGATTTATGAGGTGGCAAGAGAGTTGAAGATAAATATGTTTTATTTTATGGATTACATATCATGTTTATCTTTGCTGGATTATTTTTTTTTCACACGCTGTCTTACTAAGGACGGGACTTCTCCAAAACAGAATTTTAAGAAGAGATATGTATGGGCTATTTATGGAAAACATGTTTGGAGAGTGTTTTCTGAATAATTGGACTGAATGTAGAAACCATATGACTGCAAAGCTTTGCACATGGCAGGAAGTAATTTGGTAATGTGGAGATTCACGGGTTAAAAAAGCCCCTTGGAGAAGGCTTGAAGACACTCCTATATCCTCAAAGACCGACATTATATTTCAGGATTCCCTTTGGTTAAATTTCTGTAATTATTTATAAATTTTAAAGTCTTCCGAATGAGTCAGAATTACAGATTATAAGGGTAAAGGAAAAGATGAGACTTCTGGAATATTTTGTTGGTTTCTGAGGGATCTGAACAGAAATGAGTGAAATAGAAACAGAAAACAACAGAGACAATCAATAAAATCAGAAGTTGGTTCTTTGAAAAGATTAACAAAATTTACAAATCATTAGCTGATTGGCTAAGAAAAAAAGAGAGAAGACAGAAATTAACAAAATCAAGGATGAAAAAAATGTACATCATTACTGATCCTACAGAAATGAAAAGGAATGACTTCATGCTAACAAATTACACAACTTATTTAATAAAGTGGACACATTCCTAAAAAGAAGCTATAAAAATGATTTAAAAAATAGAAAATATTAATATATTGATAACAAGTAAATAAATTGAAGGAGCAATTAAAAATCTTCTGGCCGGGTGCAGTGGCTCACGTCTGTAATCCCAGCACTTTGGGAGGCCAAGGCGGGCGGATCATGAGATCAGGAGATCAAGACCATCCTGGCTAACATGGTGAAACCCTGTCTCTACTAAAAAAATACAAAAAAATTAGCCGGGCGCAGTGGCAGGCGCCTGTAGTCCCAGCTACTCAGGAGGCTGAGGCAGGAGAATGGCGTGAACCAGGGAGGCGGAGCTTGCAGTGAGCGGAGATCACGCCACTGCACTCCAGCCTGGGTGACAGAGCGAGACTCCATCTCAAAAATAAATAAATAAATAAATTAATTAATTAAAATAAAATAAATCTTCCAACAGAGAAAAGCCCTGGTGCCTATATGACTCTATTGGTGGATACTATCAAGTAATTTAAAAAGGTAAAATACTAATCCTTTCTTAAGAAAACAAAGAAAAGAACACTTAATTAATTCTATGAGACAGGATTATTTTAACACCAAAGCCAGAAAAAGGCATTTCAATAAAAGAAAACTACAGAAATTCCCACATAAACATAGATACAAAATTTATTAAAGTGAATCCAGCAACATATAAAAAAATTCTACACCGTGATCAAATGAAATTCATCTGAGAAATGCAAGGTTGTTTTAACTTATGAAAATCAATTAATGTCATGCACCATATTGATAGAATATAGAATAAAATCACATAATAATCTCAATAGATGCAGACAAGACATTTGAAAAAATCTGACCTCCTTTTATGATAAAAGCTCCGCAAATTAAGAATATAAGGACATAACCTCAACTTGATAAAGGATATCTGCAAAAACCCATAGCTATGTGATTCCTAATGTTGAAAAACAGAATACTTTCTCCCTAAGATTGAAAACAAGGCAAGTATGTCTTCTATCACCACTTCTACTCAATGCCGTATTATAGATTGCAGTGAGTGATATAAGGGGAAAAATTGAGTATTCATATTGGAAAGAAAGAACTGTCATTATTTGCAGAAAACATAATACTATATGTAAAAAGTACCAAAGGGACCATTAAAAACCTATTAGAATTAACAAATAAGTTTGCAAGTTCACAGATCAACATACAAAAATCAATTACATTTCTATACTAGCAAAAAGCAATCTAAAAATAAAATAAAGAGAATAATTGTATTTACAATAGCACCAAAAAGATAAAATAGCACTAAATTTAAGAAAATAAATGTAAGACTTTTACACCTAAAACCATAAAATATTGCTGAGGGAAATTTTAAAATATCTAAATAAACAAAGAGACATCCCATGTTCATCAGCTTATAACTCCATACTGTCAAGATAACAATCCTCTCCAAATTGACCCATGGATTCAAAGTAATCCTTATCAAAATCCCATTTGACATTTTAACAGAAATTAACTAGCTCATCTTAAAATGTATATAAAAATGCAAAGCATCTACATTTACCAAAACAACTTTGAAAAAGAAATGAACAAAGTTGGAGGACTTATGCTTCCTTATTACCCAATCTCAAAATGTACTTTAAGTCCACAGCAATCAAGACAGCGTGGTATGATGTAAGTGGGGACTCCCTGCACACAATCAAGACTGTTGCAAATATAATAGGCATATGAATCAATGGAACAGGACTGAAAGCCTAGAAATAAACCCTTAAATGTATGGTTATTTTATTTTGGGCAAAGGTACCATTATAATTCAATGGGGGAAAGGGTAAACTTTTCAATAAATAATGTAGGGATAACTGGATATCTACATGCAAAAATATGATCTTAGATTCTTATCTCAAACCAGACATACAAATTAACTCAAAATGGCTTATAAAACTAAATTTAAGAGCTAGACCTATAAAACTGGAAGAAATAGGAGAAAGTCTTTGTGGCTTCGGGTGAGGCAAAGGATTTTTAATTATGAAAGGAAAAGCACAATTCATTTCACCCATTAAAATTTATAAAATTAGACAAATTTTAAATTTCTATTTTAAAATTTAGAATTTTATTTTCTTAATGGTGTCTTTTTAAGTGCAAAAGATCAGCTAAAGACTGGGAGAAAATATTTGCAAATTACATCTCTGATAAAGAATGTGCATCTTTAGCATATATAAAGAATTCTTACAACTTGATAATACAAAGACAAACCTAATTAAGAAATGAGCAAGATATTTCACCAGGAAAGATACATGGACTACTAATAAGTAATGAAAAGATGCTCTACATCATTAGTCATTAGGGAAATGCAAACTTAAACCACAATGAGATATCACTACATACCCACTAGAATGACTATAATGAAAAAAATACAGACAATACCAAGTGTTGATGAGCATGTAGAGAAACTGGAATGCTCGTGCATGGCTGGTGGAAATATAAAATGGTGCAGAAACTTGTAAAACAGTTTGGCAGTTTACTAAAGTGTTAAATGTAAACATACCACACAATGCAGCAGTTCTCCCAAGAAAGACAAATAAAAATATATGCCTAAGCATAACATGTATATGAATGTAGGCATTATTAATAACAGTGAAAAACCGGAAACAATCCAAATATCCATCAACTGGCGAATAAATGTAAATATGTGATATATCCATATAATAGAATTCTATTCAGCAATAAAAAGGAGTAAGAAACTGATATATGCTATAAGGATGAATCTAAAAAACGTTATGCTAAGTGAAAGAATCCAGATGCAAATGATGACATACTGTATGATTACACTTATGTAAAATATTCAGCAAAGGCAAATATAGAGAGACAGGAAGCAGATTAGTGGTTGCCTAGGCAGAGATCAATTTCAAACAGACATAAGGAAATTTTTGTGGTAATGAATATGTTTTGAATCTAAATCTGGATTGCAGTGATGGTTGTACATCTCTATAAATTTACAAAAAACAATCAATGTATTATATACTTACAGTGGGTGAATTTTAAGATATATAAATTATATATCCCTAACATTATTTTTTTAAATGGTAAAAGAAAAAAAATCACTTAATAGTTCTTAGCTATGACAAAGCTGAAATTTTCTGGACTTCTTCCAATTTATTGAACACTAAATAAAGTGGCAGGTACTGTCTGGAGCTTTATGAAAATTGTTTTTATTTACTTATCACAATAACTCTCTGAGGTAGGAATTATTTTCCCATTTTACATCTTTACAGATGAAGGAACAGCCACAGAGAAAATAAGCAAAAATCCAGGATCACTCAGCTAGTAATCTGAAGGGCAGGAATTTAAACCCCTATTTGTCTGGTGGCAAGATCCAAGCTCTAATGACTACACCTTAGAGTCTTGTTTGTCAACTTCTAAGCAAATTAATTCTGACTTTGTCTCATATATGAAATAGACTAGACTTAACTTCCCCTAATTCCTTCCTTTAAGATTTTTGTGGGCATGTGAGTTTATTTTCCTCCTTCCTGCCTGGGTCATTTTCTTTTCCATCTATTTCTGTGCTTCAGTTTTGTAAAATTTTCAGCTGTGTTTCAGATGTGTTCTAATCTTCACTCGCATCAGGTAACTGCAGCAGGCTTGACATCTTGCATCCACAAAGCGGAAGACTCCAGGGTGTAAGGGGAACTTCTTTCTTATTGTTTGGAAAAGCACGTTTTCCATAGTTTAAATTTTGCCTATTGAGTCCATTTAATGTGGCAACTTTTTGGATAAATGCAAATTGATTGTACAGTACATATTACAGAAATCCATCTGTCTCTAAATGGGTTCATGTGAGACATAGTTTATTCCACAGGTTAACTTTCTAAATTAAATCCTCCTCTAAAGTCAGAACAGTAAGAAGAACCAGACTTCATAAATGAATAATGAATTTTTTCATTAATAACAAAAACAGCTTAAAGCTGAAAGGTCTACTGGGTAGGTCTGAAATGTGGGAACAATTCATAATTGCGGAACTAATGTTCCACTGAAAAAAAATCTCTTTGAGGTATCATCAGACAAACTTAAAAATTCTCCACCACTGGCCATTTCCAAGTAAAGATGCCAGTTTGACCACACATTTTAAACATGTGTCTGGAGAATTTTATGTAGCTTCTTTTACAAACTTAAAGAGAAATATATTCTCTGTTACCACAGAAAATTGGTCTTTTGGGAGGATTTAGAAATGGAAAAAATGTAGAAAATAATCCACAAAATAAATACTGGGGCAGTTTCTATTTGTACCTATCCCTGCTCTAGTTATATGTTAGGCTCTTTTGAAGACTACACACACATGTTATGCATAAACACATTCTAGAAGAAAGGTAAGAAGAAAAAATCATGACCAGAGGTTGATATAATAAGAAATCTAGGCCTTCTCACTGTGTGTTTGTTGCTAAAGATTATCTTCAGGTAAGACCACCATGCAGCAAACCAGGCCCCATAAAAGACCATATTGATGGCCACTTAATGGGACAATAAACCACAATGGTGTTGTTGTAGCACAACTGTAACCAGAGATGTATATCTCCATTCAGATAGAGGAGGTGCTTGTTAATTTTTCCTTTTTTGCTTTAATTGTTAGATGCTTTCTTGGTTTTCTTTCTGTTTTTACTTAAAATTCATTATAACCATCTTTTGAACATATTTGTCTAAGGGTTTACATTAATTTTCCTCTTTCAGAGAACAGGGAATCCAAAAACAACCATCTTAGCTGTTGTTGGAAAATAAAAGTGACTGCTGGGACTGTGAACCAGAGTTATAGGAGCTGGTCAATGACCCAGACCACAGGTTGGCAGTGGCAAAGGGCCTTCATCCTGCAAGGCCAGGCCCATGGCCCTAGCACCACCGCTTCTGAAGGATGGGCAGGAATGAGGCAGTGATTGGTTCTTCTGGCACCGACCTAGGTAGATACTGCTCTCAATGTTGTCTGGACCATCTGGAGGCAGGTGTGGTGGGCACAGACCACAGGGAAAGAATTCTGTTAGAGCCTGCATTGTGAGATAATTCTCCCCTATTCTAGACTAGTGAAAGAGGAATGGAGGATGTGGGCTCCAGGACAGTTTGGTTCTTTCTTGATCAGCACCCCAGAGTCTGAGTATCCAGAGGGGCTAGGCCTGGGTCTGTCCTAGTAGGAAAGCCTAAAGTAATGCTATATACATCTCAGTGTGTTTTTCCCCCCACGACCTGCAAAGTGGTTACAACTGTTAATATCCACATTTACAGATGATGCTTCTGAGTCACAGAGAGGGCAAGGTGCCTGCCATGAGATGATGAAGCTGGGATAGAACCCTGTCTCTTGACCCCCACTCTAATGACCCCTATATTAAACCACACGGACTCTGTGAAATCAGTACCGCAAGAGGCATTTACTATTCTTTCAAATGTAGTCATGGGAAGGAGATGGGACTCTAGTTAAGATAAGAAGAATCCTGTTGTAGCAGCAGCATACAAAACCCAACTCTGTACAGATGGTTTTAGCATTTCCCCTTGTATTCTTTCCCTGTTCTTTTTCTTGGTTGGTATCCCACTGTATGTGTCCTTGGAGAACAAGGTAGAACTGCCAATTGCCACTCTGGCTGAGGGGCTCAGTGGTTTCCATGCAGAGGTAGGGGTTATAACTCCGTATTTGAAATTTAGTTTGGATTGAATTTTGGGCCACAGTTCTTATATCCAAAAAGAAAAAAATTATTCTTTGCAAAGGTAATTTTTTAAAATTTTCAAGTTTCAAGTAGAAATAGGGAAAAAGTCACAAGTCCAAATTATAAATTATTATTATTATTTACTTTAGCCATATGTTACTACGTGGAGAAATTACGATTATTTTTGGTTATGTTCACAAGCATCTTTTTTCAAAGATTATTATTCTAATAACACAGGTCATGACTATGGGAACATTGTCAGGAACTGCTATTCTGGAAACTGCTGAAAATGTGATATGAACATAGAGGAGCTCACATTTCAAGAGTATCTGTGTTGTACTATTTTCCCAAAATATCTTCAAGGGACTAACCTGTCCTCTATCCATCTCCTTAGTGGGATTTTGCATACAAGAGGCTCTTGGGAGTGCACACAGTGATAACTACCTAAATAGAGCTTTCAATATTAATCATTATTTTATAACATTTTGAAGCTTGAAAAAAATGTTATGTATATATGCTATATATTAAAATGCTATAGATAGATATATAACAGTTTTCAATGCTGTTTATTAAAAGCCATATATACGCACACATTTAAAAGGCTTTTATTATTCTTGTTATATGTGAGAGAACTGAGGCTCAGCAAAGCAAGTTGTCAGCCTCTCACACAGCTACTAAGACACAGAAGCAACTCACAAGTACAAGCTATTTATGACATCCAAATGCACCTCACAAATAATTCTTTATAAAATACAGTCTCTCATTAGTTAGATCTCTGTATTTGGATATGCAGTGCCACATGGTACTAAAGCTGTTGAATTTGCCCTGTGCTGGATTTGGTACCACCTGTAAGATGGAATGTAGATATTTCCCATCATGTCATAATACCTGGGATGGGCTCCATGACTGCCAAGTTGTCATTCACCAAATTAAGATAGGTAAAAACATTGAATTGTACTTAAATATCTATTTCTCTAGCCTTCAACATGCCCTAATTTGCTGCTGAGAATGAGAAATGAATCAGAAATGAAGAACCAAAATTGTCTACCGCCTGCTTCTCTCACGTCTGCTGTGACAGTAGCACAAAGACAAGCTACTCTCACTCTAGCCTATTTTCCATAAGTTAGAAGCAATTTCCAGGTTCCCCTTCCTGCATCACCTTAGAACTTTACTCAAAATTTTTCACATAGCATATTTCATATTATATTATGATTTTTGGTTATACTATAATTCCCCGCTATATTATGACCCCATCTGTAACAGAGACTCTTTATCATCCAAACAGCACAGTCCCTGGTGCAGAATGTAGACTTTACTGAGTATTCATTGAGTAAGTATGACATAGGGAGATGCACCATATGAATAAACTCAGGGACTATGGAACATTTGCACTAAAGCATCCCCACAAGGCAGGAATATGTCAGATTAGAGAGGTGTGCTGGTTAGATCCACTGCCTAATCTGTTTTTGGCTAGGAGAAAATGTTCTAGATAGATAAATGATACTTCTCTCCATTTAAGTTTTCCTTTTCATGTCAAAGAGTCTTTGTTTACAGATATGATGCTACCTTTCCATTAACTGGAAGACAGGCACGCATCTGTTTTTCCAAGAGTGGGAATGAACTGAATCAAACTACTTAAATTTTCTTACCTTTCTCCTATCTAACCGATAGCATTATTTACAGGCTTACAAGCCCCAAGTAAAAGTGTAATTTGAGGTTAGCAAGCAAAAAAACGCTTATGATGAAAAGACTCCAGCCAAATCAGGCTCAAGGACAATGAAATACCTGTTACAGGTCAGCATTGAAAGAAACGGCTCTCACCATGATGACCAAAGATGGGCTAGATCTCCAATACTGTGAGTAAGAGGCTGGGATACAAGTATCTTATTGACAAATCTAACATTCAGAGCCATTAAGAAGCACGATGGGTCTGCTTTTCTGACTCCAGAGCCCATCACTAACACGTCTACAGCATTTGCTGTTTTTAAAACACACACATTTTCTTAATTAATCCCCATGGAGGAAGCATAACGTAGCTGTTAATAGTTCATGGTACAGGCTCTAAGTCACATTGCCCTGGGTTAGAATCCCGGCTTCCATTTACATGCTATGTTACCTTGGGCAAAATTTAACTTCTTTGAACACCAGTTTCCGTCCATAATGAAGATATAATAATAGTACCTACCTCGAGGGTTGTTAAGATTAAATAAGATAATTACCTAAAATATTTGGCCAAGGTGCCTAGCATCTAACAAGTGCCCAATAAAAGTCAGCTGTAAATGATTTAAATCATATTCTCATAATTTACAAAACATCTCTCTGCTTCCCCATTTCTAGATAACTATTATGATAGGCAAATACAGGAAGACACTCCAAATTCAATGCTAACACCATACCAGATCCTAAGCACGTTGGCTCAGAGCCTGACAGTCTCTCTTTAGTCATAGTTCCCACTTACTAGAGTCAGCCTCCTGCCTATGTCAGAACCAAACCTGCAGTTTCTCTTCATAACATGACTTTTCTCAAACCTCTGTCTATCTTATATTCCTTCTCCTCAGCCCTGGGCAAGACATGACACAGGCCATTGGAGCAAGATGTTTCATGAAGTGAGCCAGGAAGACAGTTTTTCTTAGACTATTTTTTGGAAAATAAATTCCTCCTTTCAAGTAAAATAACATCGATTGAAATCACTAGCCTATGCCAGAGACATCAGGGCATTGTTAAAAGAAAAGCCTTGACTAAGCAATGTTTATAATTTCAGAGTTGTTTGGAGTTTACGGTATAATTTATGCCATGTGTTCTATCATTAACAGTTTTAAGAGCAACCTGTTTTTTTACTCAACTGAGTACAAAACACCCACTTACGACAAGGCATCTCCTTTAGTATGGAAGAGACACTCTTTCATTGGACTGGGAGGGTTCCTTAGAAAACGATTATTTGTTGGTTACCATTTCCTTTCAACCATCTATCTGGCTGAAGACAATAAAACAACTTAAAGAGAAAGGAGTTCAATTTCAGGGTCTACTTACCCGGAATTTCTATTGTGAGTTGTCTGTTGTTGGATAGTCTGTCTTGCTGGCAGGAGCCTGCCTTGATTTGTGTTTAAGAACCTGGAACACCTCTGGGACTGAGTAAAGCCTCAGAAGTATCTTTTAAGAAAGCTTTCTCGGGTAGTGAGGCAGTCTTCTTGATGAGGAGCAGCAAGGGAGGCTGCAGCTGTAAGGAGTTAGCTCGTCCTTCTATCCACAGAGTTTCCAGAAGCGCATTGTTGAGCCACCACAACACAGACCCGTGAAAGGGTTCAGTGCCTCCTCAGAAGTATGTATGAAATATGGGTTGCATAGAATGAGAAAATTACTAAGGAATAATAAACTAGTTGAACATGTAAAGAACTTTTTTAAAAAATCTACCAACAAAATCCTTGAAAATAAAATAAGACACACACACACACATACACACACACACACACTCCAGAAACCTAACCTCTGCCTTGGTTTCACTGAAGAGGAATAATACTCGAAATGTTACTTGTACAATGTCACAGATAACATAATTAGGTCTACAAGGTTGGACTATGATGAAAGGAAACTATTTGTCCCTAACTTATTTCTACATTAGTGCTTCATATTCATGATGCAGCAGGATCTCCAAAATTACCAACAGCTCATCTGTGTGCTGACTCTCAGACTTTCCCAGGTCATGGAGGAAGTATGCACTTTGGGAATTCCATGACAAATATTGGGACTGGGAGTGTGAAGGATGCAAGATAACAGACATCCAAACCACACATCCATCCTCTGAAACATCCTCAGTGCCTCCCCTCTTTTATACCCACATCCAGTTATTCACTGAGTTCTATCTGCCTCCTAGGAAATCCCTAAATCCAGTCCCTCTTGCCCTATTTGGTGCCACTGCCATGATCTCTTACTGGAGTGTTTTAATAGCCTCCTCACTGATCTCCCTAACTTTTGCCCTTTTCTAGTCTATTGTCTGTACCACTCCTCAATGATCTCCCTAAAACACAAATCAGCACAAATATGACAAAAATGCTTTTGTTACTCCCTTGCCTGATAATCTCCACTGTCCTGTCATTGCCAACAGGATAGAGTTCAAATTCCTTCCAAGAGCCTTTCCAGTAGTCTGGGAGTCTCTCTCTCTCTCTCTCTCTCTCTCTCTCTCTCGGTTCTGTTATTGACCAGTGTTTGCCCTTAATCTCTCTGAGCTTCAGCCTGCACATCCATAAAGTGGGGTTAATAATAGTACTGATCTCATAAAGTTGTCATGGGGCTGCAATGAGATACCATAAATACAAGTCTCGGCATAACCAGACACGGAAGTGCTAAGCGAATACTGTTATTATTGTCCCTAGCACATAGCCTTTACCTTAAACAAACTGCTGTTTCTGAAAAAAGGTCACAGTGTTTTATATCTTAGAGACTTTGTACCTATTGTTTTATTAATTGATTGATTTATTATTTGCTCATCAGATACTTATTGACTACCTACAGATGTTGGTGGTCTCAGCACCAACAATTTATTGAGTGTCAAAGATACAACAACGAACAAGATAGGATATATACTAGCTCTTGTCATGTTTACATTCCAGAACTAAAGATCCAGGCAATAAAATAAATTATTTTTGTAAACAATGTAATATTATGCATTTAGTATTTAATACTAAGTAAATGAATATGAAAAATCAATATAGTTTTGTGCTTGAAGACAATTCAGGCTAATAGAATCTAGTGGCAATTTGAGCTACTCTTTTCTAGAGATGAGAGCAGCTTTCTCTGAGACAATGACAAGAAGGAGCCTGCTGCAAGATGTCTGGAAGCACTGAAGCTGCTATCTTCCAAGAAATGATGTTTAGTCAAAGCCAAATATATGTATAAAATCTTAGGCTGTACTTTTGTTTTTACAAACAGTTTGGTGCCACTGCCATGATCTCTTACTGGAGTGTTTTAATAGCCTCCTCACTGATCATTTGATATTTCCTATGGTCTTTATATATAATGCTCCTAACGATAGTCTTAGTTGGATTGTGAAAATCATTTTCAGCAACTTATTTTTAGAAATCAGCAACATTTGCTGTTTTTATTTTAATTAGCATAGATTCTTTACATTGATGGTACAATTTGCCAGTTCATATATTTTAATTATAGGTATGAGTACAGGTAAAATAATTATATTCATAATAACCGTTATCACTTATTGAGCTTCTACTATCAGGCACTGTGCTAAGAACTCTATGATTGTTATTTTAAAATCACAGAGCAGTGCTAGGATAAAGGTATTATAGGCCCAATTTTGTAAAGCTAAGAATAACTTGCCCAGAGTTATAGCTGGTAAATGGTAATCCATATCTAAATTCAACTTTGACTCCAAGGCTATGCTACTGCCACTGCATTACAAACGATTATATTCTAGTTAATGTTTAGCTTGTCGGTAAAGTAATGACTCATACAATATTAAGTTAACAGTGACCATCTGATACCAAACATCATAATAAAAGGCTGTCCTCAACATCATCAATCAAAATGAAAATTAAAATTAAATCATGAGATATCACTATGAACCCAGTAGAATGGCTAAAATTAAAAGACTTATACCAAAGTGTAGGAGAGGATATACCTTGTCTGACATTCTCATACATTGCTAGTGAGAATGTAAAATGGCACCAACACTTTGGGAAAGGTTGGTAGTTACTTACAAAGATAAACAGGTACTTACCATATGACCTTCAATTCTGCTATTACATTACTACCCAAAACAAAGGAAAAGCACTTGTCCACACAAGGACTTGTATATTGATGTTCATAGAAACTATATTCAGAGTAGGTCAAAACTGGTAACAACCCAAATATCTGTCAATAGGTGAATGGAAAAATTGTGGTATATCTCTATTATGGAATATTACTCAGTAATATAAAAAGATGAATCATTGATGCATGCAATAATATTGACAAATCTTAAAAAAATGTTGAGTCAAAGAAGCCTGACATAAATGAATACATACTGTTTGATTTCATTCATGTGAAATTCTATAACAGACAAAACTAATTTATAGGGACAGAAAGCAGATTACTAGTTGCCCAGGACCAGGTGTGGAAAGAAGGGAGAGGAAAATATTTGGAATGATAGAAATGTTCTATATTTTGATTGGGGTGATGAGTGAGTATATTTGTACACTTTCAATTGCTATGTTTTATATTGATGTAAATTTTAATTAAATAAAGTTGATTAAAAAAAGATTGTCAAACATTTGATACCTAACAAAGACTGAATGCCAAGAAATCCATTACCTGTGTGAATAGCTAAAACAGCCAATTCAGTCATTAAAGTTAAAGTTAAAGATGACGTCACACTTTAAAGTGGGTATTTTAGTGTTTTTTGAGACAGAGTCTCACTTCGTCACCCAGGCTGGAGTACAGTGGCACAATCTCAGCTCGTTGCAACCTCCACATCCTGGATTCAAGCAATTCTCATTCCTCAGCCTCTGGAGTAGCTGGGATTACAGGCATGCGCCACCACACCAAGCTAATTTTTGTATTTTTTTTAGTAGAGACGGGGTTTTGCCATGTTGACCAGTCTGGTCTCCAACGCCTGGCCTCAAGTGATCCGCCCGTCTTGGCCTCCCATAGTGCTGGGATTAAAGGTGTGAGCCACCATTCCCGGAATGTTTTAATTTAAATTGAAATACAACCCAGCTAGTTTGAGACATTATCTAGCATTCCTGTGTACCAAGGTCATTTAATGATTTCTTCTGTGACGAACAATGTACTAGGCCTTTGGACAATGACAGTCTTCATGAAGAAAACAAATTTTTATTATTATTATTATTTAAGATGGAGTCGTGCTCTGTCACCCAGGATGGAGTGCAGTGGGCACAATCTCAGCTCACTGCAACCTCTGCCTTCCAGGTTGAAGTAATTCTCCTGTCTCGGTTTTCCAAGTAGTTGGGATTACAGGCACATGCGACCCCATGGCTGGCTAATTTTTGTATTTTTAGTAGAGATGGGGTTTTGCCATGTTGGCCAGGCTGGTCTTGAACTCCTGACCTCAGGTGATCCACCCGCCTCAGTCTCCCAAAGTGCAGGGATTATAGGCGTGAGCCACCGCGCCCAGCCAGAAGACAGATTTTTAAAAAGACAATTACAACATAGGGGCAATAAGCATTTTAATAAAATTATTTACAAAGTGCTATGGGGCACAAAAGAAAAGTTATACAATGTTGGCTTAAGCAAATGGGTGGAAAAAGGGCAGACCTGAAGGAGACGATGAGTTTCATTTTGTACATGTGAGCTAAAGGTGTCTCTGATATAACAAGTGTGGATGTTGACTAAGAGTTTGGATGTGAAAATTTGGAGTTCCCTTGCTGCTAAGGAAAGAGATTTGTGACTTACCCGCATGCATGTGGTGGTTGAAGTCCAGGAAATGGATGAGACTGCTAAGAAAAAGTGTAGGATGAGGAGAGAGCTGAGACAGAACGTACGAGGGAGGAGGACAAACATTTGGAGAAGTCTCGGAAGGATAGCCAGAGCTGTCATGGAAACCAAGATAGAAAGAATTTTGAGTCAGAGAGAGTATTTCCTATGTCAACTGTTGCAAAGAGATCAAGGAAGATAAGGATTTAATAACTAGATAGACACAGATGAGGGCTTGGAAGTGGGAGCAGAGGCCAGACTGAATAGTGAGGAAGTGGACGCAGTGAGCTGTAACAGGCAGACGTAGCAAGAGTCAGAGAGGACCATGGGGTGGGAGTTTTAATAAATATTGAAAAGCCTGAGCCCAGAGAAGTGAATGGCTGACCTTTCTGCTAGACTTGATTGTAAAATTCAGGCAAGCATGCAGATTTCATCTCTACTCATGAGAATTCAGTTAGCAAAACTAATTCAAATATAAAACGGAAAATCTTAGCTTGGACCCAGGTCTGGAAAACCACCTCTACAGCTGCCCTTTGTTTCCATAATATAACAGCTACCATTATTGAGCCCCTCCAAGTGCCTGGCACTGGGTTCGTGCCTTCTGTAGACTGGTCTTTGTGGCTTGTCTGCCTCTAGGTACCATGGTAAGTACAAAGTCCAGACACTTTTTTGTTTGTTTTTTTTAAGTTATTTGAGGTGAAAGAAAAAGAGACTGAAATCAGAGGCCAAACACCCATTAGAAGAATGCTGTTCTTGGAAGGCACTTTGATATAAACGATTTTCATGCAGAAACCCAGCTCCTTTTTGGTGCTGCCCATGCATTTGAGGCATCACACCAGGCCTGTAGTCCCAGGGCCAAGCCAATAGCTGTGCTGAATCGCCCCTTGTGAGCATGGAATTGCCATCGTGTGTTGCTTCCTGCTGAAGGTGGCCACTGTGGCCGCTGCTACTTTCCTTTTGGAGTCATGACATGCAAAGGTGAGCATTAATCTGGACAGTGAAACTGGCTCTATTTTATTGCATTTCAAATCCTAAGCAGAAGATTAAATGTTCTACATGCTCTGCTATTAAGATCCTAATTCCAATATTTATCACTCCTGCCAGGGTCTCAATTTTCAGCTACCAAATGAAAGGGCACTGCATATTAACCTACATTTGGGAGCATTTTTGAGTACATGCCATCAAAATTCTATTTATGCTTCATAATTACATATATTGTTCAGTGTAATTTATATGTAGAGATTGTTTGCTTAAAAAAAAAGAAAGCTAACGATTTTTGTTTGACTAAAGCATGCAGTTAAAAAGATTTCCAAGGCTGGGCGTGGTGGCTCATGCCTGAAATCCCACCACTCTGGGAGGCTGAGTCGGGTGGATCACCCAAGGTCACAAGTTCGAGACAAGCCTGGCCAACACAGTGAAATCCCGTCTCTACTAAAAATACAAACTTAGCCAGGCATGGTGGCGCGTGTTTGTAATCCCAGCTACTTGGGAGGCTGAGGCAGGAGAATTACTTGAACCTGGGGGGCAGAGGTTGCAGTGAGCCGAGATAGCGCCATTGCAGTCCAGCCTGGGCAACAAGAGTGAAGCTCTGTCTCAAAAAATAAAATGAAATAAAATAAAATAAAAAGATTTCCAGTAGAGTCAGTTATCCAACATGCTTTTAATTTAGTCCAATGCTACCTACCTTAATTTGCATTTGTTCTTTCAATGTGGCTCAGTTAAAAATAAAATAAAACCATTATCTAAGATAATATCTTTGATTTAAGGTTTTAATTATTTAATGAAAGCAAAACTAAACAACAAAACCCTCAATAACAACCCAGTAAACATTTAAACCAAAAAGTTATAGACCAAAAAAAAGTCCTATTCTACTTAAGGCCAGGTTAGAAAAGAATCTAATCTAATAATCTAATGTACTATAGTTAATGTATATAAATGCAGAGTTATTCCTAAACAATGTTTCTGTTGCTTTAGGGTAGATATCTATTATTAAATAATGTTGCCTGACACAATAATTCCTAGTGAATGATTTTTATGAACCTAAGTTCTGAGAGAACAAAGGAATTTTATTTTACAATAAAGTATTTTAAAACATTCTTAGTTTAACAAAATAGCTACAGATATACTATTTATTTCTTTATTTCCAAAGAATCTATAGTAAGGCATAGGCACAAATTGGATCAAGAAAAAGCAGCAGATAAATTAGAAGCCAGTTTATGAAGAAACCCAAGAAAGAACAGTGGTACTTTGCCTTTTCAAATGATTTGCATAAAATAATTCAAGCATGTCCAAGGTCTGAAGCAATTGTCAGATGTGTGGGACTCGGGAGTCAGTGAAAATGAAGCCAGCTCAAAGGAAAGAGGAAAGCCATCTGGGAGTCCATTAATGGACCCTCAAATTTTCAGTAAATTTTAATCTTTATGACTTAAGGAAAGAAGAAAACTTATAAGGGAAGTAGTCTGACCACCAATAGAGATATCCTCTTGGCAGAATGGGCATAGGTTTCCCAAATAGTCTGTGCCATATTGTCTTCCTTTTAAATCCATTAGATACTCTGGATAAACATTAGGATGACAGTGTCTTAATGAACCTACACTGCAGTTCTGTGACAGGCCCTCTGGCCTCAAAGACTTCTGAAGACGTTCTGTCCCTAGAATCAAAGTTTCTATCCTTGTTCAATCAAATTTTCCTGAGGAGTAAAGAGGAAACAGTGACCCCTTACTACACTCTAGGCAGTTAGATGTGCAATCTCATCTAATCCCCACAGGGCTCCTTGTTGAATATCTCCATTTCACAGATGAGGAACCTCAGTTTCAGAGACTTTAATTAACTTAACCAAGGTCACATAGCTAATTATATTGAAGGATCTCAATATGAATACTTTGGTTCTGTAGAAAACACCAGGTGAACTCCCAGGACTTCTTTATTTGATTTGGTAGATTTTCTTTTTTTTAAATCATATACATGAACTATTCTTTAAAAGAAGACATGCCTGAAATGTTAATATTTTTGAAACATAAGAGAAGACCTTGACCTCAGCACACATCTCCTGACCCTGTTTTGCTCCATGCAGCAATGCATCTAAAGAAGCTCTAGAACATGCTGGCAATTCTTAGAGAGTGAGTCTGAGACTTTGTATTCCCCAGATACGTCCAGGGACTAAGCAGGTTCAGATCATTTTCTGTGGCTTCAGGTGACAGCAGAAGAACCAGACACAGGGAACACTTGCCCTTGCTTGAAGCTGGGGAGAGAGACCACAACTGCGATGGTTCTCTGCAGATATTAGGCCAGTGGACCCCTGTGAGTTTCCCTGGAGAGGCACATCTGCTTCCTAACTACTCAATGTTATTAATAAGAAACACACCTAAAAGGAAAGGACAAAGAAAGGGCAAAAATAAGTGACTATTAAATATACACTAGGAATATACATACAAAAAGAAAAAGTGCCACAATATTAACATTAGACTAAATAAGAATTCAAGGAAAAAGAGGGATATTATGAAATGACAAGAGGTACAATTCACAAAGAGATAACATACCACTTTTTGTGCCAAGCAGTACTAGCACCAAAGAAACTCATAGAAAATGAAGGACAATTTTAGAAACATAATAAATACAACAAAAATTTGTATCCTACAAACAAAGAATACATATTATTTCTCTAATTATGACATTTGGTTATATATTTGGTTACAAAGACCCTTAATACATCCTAGAAAGCAGGAATGTTTTCAGGCCTTGTTTTCTGACTATAATCTAATAACTAGAAATCAACAATTAAAAAAGCAGTAAAAACATAAACACTGGAAATTAAGAAACACTCAAAATAATCTTAGACCAAAGTAAAAAAACAAACTTTTTTTCACTGAGATTCTTGCTCTGCCAGTCAGGCAGAATGGAGTGCAGTGGCATGATCATAGCTTACTGAAATCTTTAACACCTGAATTCAAACAACTCTCCAGCCTCATCCTCCCAAGCAGCTGGGACTACAGATGTGCGCAACCATGCTTGGCTAATTTTTTATTTTTGTAGAGTCAGGGTCTCAATCTGTTGCCCAGGCTGGTCTCAAACTCCTGGGCTCAAGCGATAATCCCACCTTGGCTTCCCCAAATGCTGGGATTACAGTGTAAGCCACCGCACCCAAACAAAAACAAACTATTTAGAAAGTAACAAAAAGACCACTTTATATTAAAATATGTGAGATATAGCCAAGGCCAAATTTAGAGAAAAACTTACTTATTCAATACTTTATGATTAAAAATAAAGACTAAAATTAAATGATTTGACTTTAAATATTAGAAAAAGAATACCAAAGTAAACAAAAAGAAAGTAAGAGACTTGAATTAATAAAGATAAAAGATTAAAATAATGAAGGAACTAGAAATCAGCACAAAAGAAAAAAAGTGGAAAGACGCAGTAAATCTCTCTAAAAAGAAAAGAAAACAAAAACATGTGAGATTAGCAATGAGAAAGATACCATGGATATGTTAATAGATTAGGATATGTTAATAGAATAGGTTAAAAGAACTATAACAGAATATTATGTGTTTCTGTATGATAAACAATTTGAAAATCTGGAAGAATTATATGATTTCCTATAAAATAAAAAGAGGCAAAGTTGATCCAAGAAGAGGTTAAAAAAACCTAAATAGACTCATAACTATAGACTACATTGGAAAGATAATTAAAGGTCTCCCATTAAAATAAAGATATGCAGCCAGGCACAGTGGCTCACACATGTAATCACAACACTTTGGCAGGCAGAAGCAGGAGGATCACTTGAGATCAAGAGTTCAAGACCAGCCTGGCCAACATGGTGAAACCCCATCTCTACTAAAAATACAAAAAACATTGCCACTGGGCATGGTCGTGGGCACCTGTAATCCCAGCTACTCGGAAGGCTGAGGCAGGAGAATTGCTTGAACCTGGGAGGCAGAGGTCGCAGGGAGGCAGAGGTTGCAGTGAGCCAAGATCGCCCCACTGTACTCCAGCCTGGGCGACAGAACAAGACTGTCTCAAAAACTAAAAATAATGAAAAAAAGAGATGCCACATAAACATGTACCAAGACAAAAACAGTTTTGTAATTGGGTTAGATTTTACTCTTAAAACAGGTAATGCCTATATTATTTGTGTCATTCCAACTCATAGAAAAGATGACAAGCTCCCTGACTCATTTTAGGAAGCTAGCATAGCTATCATATTAAAACCTGATAAAAACAGTACAAACCATGAAAGTGAATATAAGCCCACAAAAAGGATCAAGAGGAACCATTTTGCAAGAAATATATGGGAATAATACAAAGATTATCGCTGTATATTTGCTGCTGCAAGTGCTGAGACACACGAGGTGGAAGCACTCCTGTGTCCAGGTAGGAAATCCTTGGTCAAGCCGAGAGACCATTACTTGCGTGAATATTAGCATTTCCAAGAGGAAGTGGAGAACCCACCTCCTATTCAGAAGACAGCATTATCACTAGGAAAGGTAAATACATCTAAAGGGCTTCTGACCAATTGTTTTTGTCTTAGCTAAAACGTACTGAAAACTTACTATGTGTCAGACATTGGGTGGGGAACTTTTGCATTATTTTCTAATTTAATCCCCACAATATTCCTCTGAAGTAAGCACTATTATTATCCTCATTTTGAAAATGAGGAAGCAGACTTTCCAATGTCACACAGCAAGAAAGTGGCAGAGCCAGGATTGGAATCCTAATATGAATCCAGTCCTGAACCACTCTACGTAGACTCTCCCTAAGTCACCCTGATGGCTTCTACCCCTGCCCCACTGTCTTTGTATGTGTTAACTCTTTTTGCTTGGAACACTTAACTAAAATAATCATAGCAGTTGTAACAATACTAAAGGTTGGCTGCCACTGAATGATGAGTATGTTCCACGCATGGTGCTAGACATGTTATATGCATGTCTCGTTAAATCCTCCTAACAGCCCCATAAGGTAGTTTTTATACAACAAAGCATGATTTATATTCAACAAAGCATGATGAACTATGTGTTCCAAAGGCACAGTGGAAGGATTTGGGAGGGAAGTGGCTGGTGAAAGACTGGTTCAAATCAGTGTACTGAAAGAAAATATCTTGGTAGGCAGCAACATGGTGTATCAGCCTAACATATATCATAAGGAGAGTAAAAAAAGAAAAACTTCAATTTCTAAGATTACATTTTTACATATAGTTTTGCTACCATTAAATGGTCATTAATCAAGCTAAAATAAGCTATTGAAAAGTCTTGGTGGACCAGCATTAAAAATATTTCACATGTAGCTAGGAAGATATATGAATCAGTTAATCATAAACTAAAACTCTGCTTAGAAAAAGACAGACATCCATCATACATGACCTCATCAATTATATCCTCACTAATTTCAGCATCTATAAACTTGGCATCTTCAGGTAAAGTTAGAAGCTACTAATACAAAAGAAGTAAACACTACATCTTAACTACTCAATATTCCAAATATATAATTGTTTTCATTTCCCTGTGTTTTCAGCTAATACTTATTCTTATTTGAGTATCATCCTTAACATTAATTAAGACCTCCCAATGTACAATGAAGAAACTGTGATAAATAGATATGTAGTTTCAATGTGGAAAACACAGACAAATGCAATTTTTTGTAAGCTTTGGTTCAAAAATATTTAGGAAACACTATAGAACCTTGGTCTATTAGTGTGACTTGAAGGAATACTGGAAACATTTTGGAGTGGCTGCATGATTCTGATGACATATGGATTCCTGTCTTTCATCTTCTTTCCTTTTCATCAACTTTCCAGGCAATATGTAAAATTGCCAACCCGAGAAAGGAGCAGTCTTGCTCCAAGCTTGTGGGGCACACTTTTGACCCCCTATTGATTGAGGCCAGGAAGCCTGAGGAGAGGCAAAAGCTCCCAGATTCTTGTGTGAAGTGGGGTGGAGTGGGGAATTTTCCACTTGTAAAGAGGGTTGGAGACATCAAGATTTTTGTTTCCCAGGTGATTCTTTGTGCAGCCAGTTTTAGACCACTGCTCTAGAGACTTTCTTTCCAAAGTGTGTTCTGTGGACCAACAGCATCAACATCACCTGAAAGCTTGTTAGAAACTGAGAATCTTAGGTTGCATCCCAGACCCACTGAATCATAATCTGCTTTTGAACAAGATCTCTGGGCGATTCAAAAGCACATTAAAGTTTGAGTACAACAATGAGTGCAGTGATCCAACAGGTACAAGCTGATCCAATACTTTGACGTCATTTTATATCTTGACCCTACAGTCGGTCTATAATAAAACATAGTTTTGTCTTCAAAGAACTCAGTCTTAAACTTACAGATGCCCTATTCTTCCAACTAGATAATAAGACTTTAGAGGACAAGGATCCTTCCTAGTTTCTTCTGGTAATTGCAGAATCTAGCATGGTGCCTCATGGGTAGTGAGTATATAATAAGTGTCTCTTGATCACGCCAATAGAAGTAGTAGTACTTAGAAATTAGGAACCAGATTTTGTTAAGGGACTGTAGATCTCATGTTACTAAATATAATATGCCAGGCCTTCCTTGAAAGTTTGGTGAATATTAATTAGGAAAGAGAATAATTCTATTGGCTTCCTGACAAACTCTTGGCAGTCTGTGGACTTCTAGCAAACTTAATGGTCAGAAATACATTTCAAAATTCCTCCAAATCACCATTATCACCACAGCTACCAAGTGCCCAATTGTTTCTTCTATCCAAATACACTGAGGAGGGCTGTGGATTATTACTGTTTCATTATTTCTCTCTGTTTACAGTTTTAGAGTGAAAATTGAAACTGAACTTTAAAGAAAAAACAACTTCCTAAAACTATTCTGTAGAGAAAAGGCAATGAAAGGTGAGATAAATTGTGAGATAAATTTATTGATAACAAATAAGATTTTTTTCCAGTATAAATGACTCACTCATTCAAATATGCTGAAGCTATGCCACATGAGTAAAGATTTTGTACATTTTGCTTCTTTGGGTTTGTTGTTGCCATGAATGCACTAATACAGTGTTCTGAAACTTCTTCCCCAGAGCAAATTTCACAGATGTCCAGCCAAATAAATTATTATTCCTAGCTTGACTTTTTTTGGCAACAACAAGAATTTCACATTCTGAGCCATAGTATAGAAATGTAAAGAATCTTTATCATTTAGTGAAGCTTAAAATATGTCAGGCATTGTGTTAAGCATTTTCATTCTTTGTTTCACTCAATTCTAAACAGCCCTATGGTTCATATGTATCATGAACCCCATTTTTCAGGAGAAGAAACTGAGGCTTAGAAAGCTTAATGTAGTTGTTCTCAATCAGCCAACAGAGACCAAACTGTTCTCTAACACTGTTCACAGTTATTGAAGGTCAGAACGTTTTTTCCCAGTGACATATCTTAGCCTGAGATGGAGTTCTGTGGAGTATACAGGGTGGCAGAAGCCTGGTCTATGGGGCTGCTGTAGCTTTAGCTCATCTTCTTGCCCAAGAGGAATGCCATGTTGGCAGAATCATCTAAGCAGAAAATGTCGCTATCTGCTATCTGGCAGAGACTCCACACAATACCAAAGATTTCTAGGAAGGAACTTCCTGCTTCCAGGTTCTACCTCCTAACTTTCCACAATTCTTAGTCCTCTGAGAAGGAGGTGTTGTGCAAGGAATGTTGCAGAAATTGTCAATTTATCAGAATAAATATCTTAATCCATCCCCTCTTAACAACAACAACAAAAAATCCAGACTTCATGTACTGTATTGCTTTTGTCATATACAGTCATTACTTATTGACAGAAATAGCATATGTTTGCTTAAGACTTAATAATCCTATAATTTTTTAAATGTGTAAGTTCAGGTAGTTCTTTATATTACATTAAAATGACAGAATTCTTTATATTTCCGAAGTTAGTTATGAAGAAAAGATGACCTGTCTATAAAACGGATAACTAAAAATATTATTTAACACAAACAGCATGGAAAGCACTGCTGAAATGTAAAAATATTTTAGTCATTAGAGAATCCTGTGATCTCCATGCCTGGACAGGTCACATGAGCCTTACATTTAACATGCATATATTAATGAAACACAGAAATACCTCTCATTTCCACCTGAGGAAAGAAATCATCTGACTGAATACATTGTCATTTTTTGAGCCACTATCTCACTTTTGAATATGCTCAGCTTTAGGCAAAAATATGTCTGCATAAACTCATGTGATTAGTGAACCTTAATAGATGTCTTTTTTAACTTAAAATACATAGGAAATCTAATCAAATTAAATACCTATGGGAAATTTTACTTCAGCCCAATAAGATTACATGTGGGAATAGATAAACTCTGTAAGATTAAAAATTAATAAAACACTTATTACTAATTTATGTCCCTTTCAGATGTAAAATTAGTAAAACTGATACTAACATTTAAACTCAAGTTACTCCCAATAGAGCAAGATCAGAAATAGGAAAGCTCATCCAGAGATTGAAATAACCACCATTGCATGAGTTGTGAGCAAACTGAGTTCTCAGCTCTTCCAAGAGGAGGCTGATGTTCAAATGCAGGCTTTTAAAATTATCTTCACCTAAAGAATTAATTGCATTTCCAAGAGGAATGAGTTCAGTTTGATGGGATGACAATAAACTGCCTTGGATCAGCACAAATTTTGTGCTGGTTTTGGGATGGTTCCTTTTCCACACTTTTCATGTTAGATATTATCCCTAGTGCAGCATATTTGTGTGTCAAATGGATGCTTGGGAAATGTCATCATCCACTGGACATCAGGAGAGTTTAACTTTGGCCCAATGCCAGTTTCAGTGGGTGAATATACATATATTTCAGAAGAATGCTTCAAGTAAAATATCAATAGGAAGTCTGAAAATCAACATTTGTTTTCCAAATGTCCACATTGTCCATATGTATTTACTCAAGTCTTTATTGTTCTTAAATTTTTGAAAGAAAAGTGATGAAGTTCTGCCATGCTACAGTATTACAAAACCAAAATTAAAAAAATTGATAGCATGCTTAGATGAAAAAAAAAAGGAGGGGAATGTATCATGATTAAGAACACAAGCTTTGGGCCAGGCGCAGTTGCTCACGCCTGTAATTCTAGCACTTTGGGAGACTGAGGCGTGTGGATTGCCTGAGCTCAGGAGTTCAAGACCAGCCTGGGCAACACAATGAAACCCCATCTCTACTAAAATACAAAAAAATTAGCTGTGCTTGGTGGCGTGCGCCTATACTCCCAGCTACTTGGGAGGCTGAGGCAGGAGAATTGCTTGAGCCCAGGAGGCAGAGTGCATTGCAGTGAGCCAAGATCGTGCCATTGCACTCCAGCCTGGGTGACAGAGCGAGACTCGTCTAAAAAAAAAAAGAACACAAGTTTGCTTTGTGGCTAGACCTCAACAAGGTCCTTGAGCTTTCTGCACCTATTGATGAGATGGAGTAATTATACTCACCTCATGAGATTGTTATGAGATTACATAAGATCATGTGTGCCAAGTACTGAGTACATTGACTGACTCATTCTAGTAAATTCAATATTATCAAAATATTCTCATCAATAATTTTAATTATAGAAAATGAATGTCAATGCTCAGTTTAAATTGTCTTTGTCACCTTCGTGCATAGTTCAAGGAAATTTCTGTAGACTGGTAGTTCAAAGGCCTTGAAAGCCTTGGAAACTAGAAGACTTCTTGTCCCATTCTCTCCCTACACCATAAATAATCTGAAGAAAAATGGAAAAGGTTAGAATTCTGCAAGATTGTTTCTGTATGCAATCTCCAAAATTTTGTTTGTGTACATTAAGCCTATTTCTAAAACATGGGTTCAGAGTATCTCTAATGGGAAATAGAGGCTTATCCATTAGAGGGCATTTTGTCAGAATTTTAGTGGGCGTTCAAAATTCAATCATTGTAGACTAAGTCCTGTGAAACAGAAATTTTTTTCCCAACTCGTAGGCCTATTTGAATAATAATCTAGTTGGTTTTGAAAATCGCAGTCAAGATTTCAAATACTATTTTATAACCCATTATTTTAAGCTGATAACATTCTTTGCATAAGCAAATAAACAAAAGGAACACTAATAAAAACTCTATACTTTGACTCTCCCTGCTTTTTAACTTTTTGTTGTTTCTATTTATATCTTGCTGTACTATGGCTTGAAAAGTTGTGGTTATTATTTCTGATTCATTCATCTTTTAGTCTTTCTGTTTAAGATAAGAGCAGATTACACACCACAGTTATGGTGTTATAATATTTTCTGTTTTTCTATGTACTTACTATTACCAGTGAGCCTTGTACCTTCAGATGATGTCTTATTGCTCATTAATGTCCTTTTCTTTCTTATTGAAGTACTCCCTTTAGCATTTCTTGTGGGATGGGTCTGACATTGATAAAATCCCTCAGCTTTTGTTTGTCTGGGAAAGTATTTCTCCTTCACGCTTGAAGAATATTTTCACTGGATATACTATTCTGGGGTAAAAGTGTTTAACTTCTTTGAGTTAAATCTGCTTGGTGTTCTATAACCTTCTTATACTTAGATCTTGGTATCTCTCTCTGGGTTTGGGAAGTTCTCTGTTACTATCTCTTTGAATAAACTTTCTACCCCTATCTCTTTCTCTACCTCCTCTTAAAGGCCAATAACTCTTAGATTTTCTCTTCTGAGGCTATTTTCTAGATCCCACAGGCAAGCTTCATTGTGTTTTATTCTTTTTTTCTTTTGTCTCCTCTGACTGTATATTGTCAAATAGCCTGTCTTCAAGCTCACTAGTTCTTTCTTCTGCTTGATCAATTCTGCTATTACAAAGTTCTGATGCATTCTTCAGAAAGTCAATTGCATTTTTCAACTCGAGAATTTCTACTTATTCTTATTAATTATTTCAACCTCTTTGTTAGATTTATCTGATAGAATTCTGAATTCCTTCCTATGTTATCTTGAATTTAGTTGAGTGTCCTCAACACTGCTATCTTGAATTCTCTGTCTGAAAGGTCACATATCTCTGTTTCTCCAGGATTGGTCCCTGGTGCCTTATTTAGTTCATTTGGTTAGGTCATGTTTTTCTGGATGGTCTTCTTGCTTGGGAATGTTCATCTGTGTCTGTGCATTGAAGAGTTTGGTGTTTATTGTAGTCTTCATAGTTTCATCTTGTTTGTACCTACCTTTCTTGAGAAGGCTTTCTAGGTATTTGAAAAGACTTGGGATTGTGATCCATGTCTACATTAGGGGGCACCCCAAGTCCAGTAACACTATGGTTCTTGCAGACTTGTGAAGTACTGCCTTGATGATCTTGGATAAGATCTGGAATAAGTCTCTGAATTATCCAGCAGAGATTCTTATTCTCTTCCCTTACTTTCTCCCAAACAGTTGAAGTTTCTGTCTCTGTTCTGAGTCACCTGGAGCTGGCGGTGGACTAATACAAGCACCCCTGTGGCCACCACCACTATAACTACATTGGGTCAGACCTGAAGCCAGCACAGCACTGGGTCTCATCCAAGACCTGTTATAACCACTACCTGGCTACTGCCTATGTTTACTCAAGACCTTGGAGCTCTACAATCAGCAGGTGGGGAAGCCTGTCAGTCTTATATACTTTTCTTCAGGGTGGCAAGTTCTTCCAGGTCCCAGAGGGTCCAGAGGTGCTATCTGGGAGCCAAGGACTAGAGTCAAAAACCTTAGAAGTCTACCTGGTATTCTATTGTACTGTGACTGAGCTGGCACTCAACCACAACGTGCAGCCTTCCCACTCCTCCCTCCCCTTTCCACAGGCAGAAGATCCTCACTCAGTGGCCACCACCACAGGTCCATGGGAAGTCCTGCCAGGCTGCTGTCAATGTTCCCTTAAGGCCCAAGGGCTCTTCAGTCAGCTCGTCATGAATGCTGCCTGGACTGCAATTCACACTTCAGGGCAGTGGGCTCCACTCTGGCCCAGCACAGGTCCAGAGATGCCATCCAAGAGCAGAGGCCTGGAATTAGGGACCCCAAGAACCTGCTTTGTGCTCTACCCTGCTGTGGCCAAGCTGTTACCAAGGGTGCAAGGCAAAACCCCCTAATTTTTCCTTCTGAGTTTCTCAAGCAGGAGTCTCTCCCCTTACCCACCACAGCTGGGAATGTGTGAAGTTTCACCTGAAGCCAGAAAGTCTCAGAGTCTCACCCAAGGCCCATAATATATGACCAGGGTATTGCTACTGGTTATTCAGTGCCCATGGGCTCTTTAATCAGCAGATGATAGGTTCTGTCAGGACTGAGTTCTTCCCTTCAAGGTAGCAGGTTCCCTTTCTGGCCCAGGGTATATCTAGTAACATTGTCCAGGAGCTAGGGCCTAGAAAGGGGGCCTCAAACTCTGACTGGTGCCCTATCTTACTGTGACTGAGCTAGTATCCACCATGCAAGACAAAGTCCTCCCCACTCATCCTTCTCCTTAAGTAGAAAAAGGAGGGGCCTCTTTTAGAGCCACGAGCTGTGCAGCCTGGGGTTGGGGGAGGGGTGGCACACATATTCCCTTAGCTGTCCCAGCTACTGACTCAGTAGGTCGCATGCTGCCCCCATTCATTAGCTCTGAGCCCAGTTCAGACCTAGGGCTCTCCTAGGAGTTGCAGTCCTTGTGGCCTAGACTACCTTTCAAGTTTATTTAATACCCCAGGGCACTTTAGCTTACAGTGGGAAAGCTTGCCAAAACTCAAGTGCTAACCACTGGGATGGGTGAGTGCCCTCTGGCTAGGGCTGGTTTAAATACTACCTCTGTGGGCAGGAGTCAGCTGATTTCAGTATTGTTTTGCTTTCTGCTGTGACAAGGCACCGCTGAGTTCAGTGCAATGTTTCACAATTGCTGTACTCTTCCTCTCCCAAGTACACAGATTCATTCTCCATGCCTTGCAGCAGCTGCCAGGAAATAGGGGGGAAGAGTGGCATCAGTGATTCAAATCTGTCTCCTACCCTCTTCAGTGCCTCTTTCAGCAATATGAAGTTAAAACTAGGTACTGTGGGTGCTTGCTTGATCTTTGGTTCTTGTGAAAGTGCTTTTTTCATGTACATGGTTGTTAAATTGGTATCCTTGTGGGGGTGGAGTGGGACAATCAGTGGAGCATTCTATTCGCCCAACCTGCTCTACTGCTTTTCTTCCATAGTCATGGTTTCAGGGACACACTGATTAGAGTTAACTATCAAAATTCACAAGATAAAAACATTTTATTCACAAGCTTTAAACATCATTGTGTTTAAAAACGTGTTCAAAAGTTAGTCGTGTTCTCAAATGTCCCATTTGGCAACAATTTTGATAGGTCCAATAAAATTCCTATTCACTAGATTTTAAAGTATTTAAATATGGCTGCTTTGAATGTTTTGAAGCCACAGCTGGTGCCAATGTGTTGATAAAAATTATTCAGGAAAGAAAGTCCAAGAATACGGACGACATTGATATATTTTCCAGGCAAGGTGTGTAGATCAAATATCAAGCTATACTTGCCAGCTCTGATGAATAATTAATGGAGACTTAGACATTTAGCACATGGCAGTATGTAGTTGAATAAAGAAAATTAAACACAATTTTAGAGTCTTACCATGTGCTCTCTTCCACTGGTTTCTATCACTGAGACTGTGATATAAGTGGTTCTATGCTATTTTCTCCCCTTTACCTGCCACCAAACAAAAGTAAATAATGTCACTCTCCTATTTGTTTCATATTATACATCTTGTAAAGTACTTTTACATGCATTGCTAATTTAGCCCTCACACACAAATAAAACAGAGTTTGTGAAACTGGCAAGGAAGGCATTATTATTCATATTTTAAAAACTAAGAAAAGTGAAGTAACCTATGCAAGAATCCAGAAAAACAATAAACCCATAAATTTTTTTTTGAAGTGCCCCAACTGTCAGTGCATCAACCAAAATTAAGTCAAACACTCTGAAACTCATCAAACATTTAGAAACCTTTGGCTCACATCCTTGGAGGCCAGACCAGCACCAGAGGGACCGAGAAGCAAGAATGGAGTTGGAATGCACTCCAGAAGCCCATTCTTGAAGCTCTTGGAGTCTATTCTAGATGAATGAATTGCAGGATAGCTCTTAGGATCTGAAAGTAGAAGAAGATATCAATTCTAGGATGTTGTGTTAAGTTACAATAGTATATTCTAGTGGGTAGAATTGAGAGTATTTCTAATATCCAACAGAGTCAATAATACTGAAACTGTCAACTGAAAAAAAAAAGTTAAGCATCTGCCTTTGCTTATACATGGCTAGGTCTCAAATATTTCCAAACCATATGTGGATTTAACATGGATTTGATGATACTGTATAGCTGCTTTTTGATTTCTTGGTTGATTTTTTTGAGGTGGGGAGGTTGGAAAGAGAACAGAAAAGGCCAAATGAAAAGGATTATTGCCAGAAAAATGTTTTAGTCCATGTTTCATTTCAAATTGTTGGATTTAAGAGTTAAATTTCATTTGAGTTTATAATTTCCTGATGTTTTTGCTTAATTTACTTAAAGCAGATATATAACTGAATGTCTATAAGTTATTCTCATGATGTCATCTATAAATTACTTAATTCATGATACATATGCAGGTATATATGTAAAATGTAGAACTCAGACTAAAAAATGTGGAGATTAGAGTGACATAAGAGAATATTAATACTGTATGCCCTAACATGGTAGAAATTACAACAAAAACATTTGGAAGAGAAATGGGAAAGAAAGTGGGTAAAAAAAAATATTGATTTTCCTAGATATGTACTATCTGGAGTAAAAAGATATCACTTAAAATTGACATATAAGTAAATCTATATGAATATTTCACAATACAGTTGTAAATTCTAAAGCTAGTGATATAGATGAGGTAGGGAAAGCAGGAAAAGTATGAAAGATCTCAATTTTATATTTACTCATATAAGGGAACTAAAGATATGAATAAGCATATTAAATAAAGCTGTAATTACAAAGGCAACAGTGAAAACAAACTTACGTATCTTTTAAAATATCAGTAGAATCACATACAGAAAGCAAAGCAAAGCAAACAGAGAACAGGCCTTATGCTACACTGCCTTCTTTCTCCTAGCCTGTACCTATGGCCTTGTGAGTTCTCTAAGATCAGCTGACAGAGGAAGGAAAGGCCACAGCTTGGTTTACAGATGGGTCTGCATGACAGGCAGGAACCACCTGAAAGTGGACAGCTGCAGCACTACAGCCCCTTTCTGGGCCATCACCAACCAACAATGGTAAAGGAAAATGCTCCCAGTGGACAGAACTTTGGGCAGTACACCTGGTCATGCACTGTGCTTAGAAAGAGAAATGGCCAGATGAACCATTATATACAGATTCTGGGCCTGTGACCAATGGTTTAGCTAGATGGTCAGGCGCTTGGAAGGAGCATGATTGGAAAACTGGTAACAAGAAAATTTGGAGAAGAGGTAAGTGGATAGACTTATTTCAATGGACAAAAAACCATGAAGATATTTGCGTCTCACATAAATGCTCACCTAAGGGTGACCTCAGCAGAGGAGGCTTTTAATCACGTGGATTCTGTGGACACCAGTCAGCCTCTTTCCCTAGCCACTCCTGTCATTGCCCAATTGGCTCATGAACACAGTGGCTATGTGGCAGGGATGGAGGTTGTGTATGGGTTCAGCAATACAGACTTCCATTTACCAAGGCAGACCTGGCTACAGCCACTGCCACATACCAGTCTGCTAGCAGCAGAGACCAACACTGAATCCAAAACTCCCCAGGGTGATCAGCCAGCTACTGGTGGTAGGTTGATTACATGGAACTTCTTCCTTCACAGAAGGGGCAGTCTATTTCTTACTAAAATAGACTTAACTCTGGATATGGATATGCCTTCTCTGCATGTAATGCTTCTGCCAGAACTACCACCCATGGACTTACAGAAGTCTTATACACTGTCCTGGTATGCCACACAGCTGTGCTTCCAATAAGGAAAACATTTCACAGCAAAGGAAGTGCAGCAATGGGCCTATGCTCATGGCATTCACTGGTCTTACCATGTTCCCCACCATCTGAAGAGCTGGTTTGACAGAACAATGAAATGGTCTTTTGAAGAGGCAGTTACAATATCAGCTAGGTGGTAACATCTTGCAAGGTGGGGATAAGATTCTCTAGAAGGCTGTATATACTCTGAATCAGTGTCCACTGTATGATGCTATTTCTCCCACAGCCAAGATTCATCATCCAGGAGTCACTGGGGTGGAAATGGAAGTTGCACCACTCACTATTACCCCTAGTGACCCACTAGCAAAAATGTTGCTTCCAGTTTTTGCAATCTTATGCCCTCAGTCTCAGAAAGAGAAAGGCTTTCACCAAGAAACACAATGATTCCACTGAACTGGAAGTTAAGCCTGCTGTCTGGTTACTTTGGGCTCTTCAAGCCTCTTAATCAACAGGCAAAGAAGGAAGTTAATGCTTTGACCAGGGTGATTTGTCCCAACTACAAAGAGGAAGTTAAACTGCTATGCCACAGTGGAAGTAAGGAAGAGTATGTCTGCAATACAGAAGAGCCCTTAGGGCATTTCAGGATTACCATGCAACGTGGTTAAGGTCAACAGAAAACTACAACAGCCCAATCCAGGAAACATTACACTACCAACATCTCCAAATCTTATAGAGTGAAGATTTAGACCTCTTAACCAGGAAAAGAACCATTACCAGCTGAGGTGTTTGCTGAAAACAAAGGGAATACAAAATGGGTAGTGGAAAAAGGTAAATACTAGCTATGACCATATGGCCAGCTATAGAAACAAGGACTGTAGTTGTCATAAGTGTTTTCCCCTTATTTTGTTATGAATGTGTGTGACACACACAGAGACACACACCTCAAATACCTTTGTTTTCTTTCTTATCATGTAAAAAAATACTGATTTTATATCGTAGTATTTTTAAGTATTGTTAATTTTACATCATAGTATTTAAGTTATAGGATATCAAGGAGAAGAATAAACATCACCCAAGAACTTTTCTTTCTTTTCTGAGGCAATGGTAGGTGCTTTTTTGGTTATGTATGATATAGTTGTATCATGTTAGGGAGAATTATAGCCTTGTTATTGTCTTTATTTGGAGATTAAATATGGTTTAATGAGACATATTTGGGGGCCGACTTGACAAGGGGGAGACTTGTGATAGTTAATTTTATGTGTCAATTTGATTGGGTCAGGAGTGCCCAGAAATTTGGTTAAACGTTGTTCTGGGTGTGTGATATGTGGTTAAACATTGTTCTGGGTGTGTCTGTGAGGGTGTTTCTGGATGAGATGAACATCTGAGTCAGTAGACTGAGCAAAGCAGACTGCCCTCCTAATATGGGTGGGCCTCATCCAAGTCTAAATAAAACAAAAAGAAAGAGAAGAGAGCATTTACTGTCTCTGCCTGACTGTGTGTGAGCTGGAGCACTGGTCTTTTTCTTCCTTCAGACTTGTACTCAGACTGAATCTTATCCCATTAGCTCTCTTGGTTCTTAGACCTTTGAACTCAGACTAGAACTAACACTATTGGCTTTCCTCAGTCTCCGGCCTTTGCACTTGGACTAGAATTGTATCCTTGGCTCTCCTAGGTCTCCACCTTGCCAAATGAAGATCTTGGGACTTCTCAGACTTCATAATCATGTGAGTTAATTTCATATAATGAATCTATCTATCTAACCTATTGGTTCTATTTATCTAGAGAATTCTTATTAATAATGATTTGTGAAGAACTAAGGATGTTAAATAAAGCTATAATTATAAAATAACAGTGAGAACAAAATCACAAACCTTTCTTAATATCAGTAGAATCACACATAGAAAGCAAAACAGAGAAAAACAGAACACAGAGCTTATAAAGATATAAAACAATCTATAAATTCAGAAAATACAATATTGAATAATGAAACTAAGATTAAATATGTCTTTCATATCAATAAGAGTAAGTAGGCTTAAACCAATTACAAAGAGATTTCAAATTAGTTTATTAAACCTATTCTACACTGTCTTTAAGAGATGCACTCTAAGATGAAGTATTTCAGAACGGTCAAAATGGGGGAATGGCATATCAGGCAAATGAAAAAAAAGAGAGAGAGAGAGAAGGAGAGAATGTAAAGGTCGCAGTCTAATATTATGGAATGTACAATTCATATTAAATGAGGTAAAGGAATGAACTTTATAATAATAAAGGTAATTCACAATAGTGATGTAACAGTTATGAAAATTTATGCTTCAAGCAACTAGAGGAGCTATAAGAAAAAACAGAAACTTACTAATAGAAGAAAACTTTAATTCACCTTTCTCAGGCCATAATAGATGAAGAGGAAAAAAGTAAGTCAATCTAGATGGCACAATGAATTAGGCAGATTTAATTATAAATATCATACTCTGTATCCTGAAAAAAGAGTACACATTTCTGTTTAAGTGTCCATGATCACAGAAATTGATGATATATTAAGACTCAAAGAAAACCTAAATACATTACAAAAAATTGAAGTGATATGGACAACATTCTGTGATCACTATGTAATACTAGAAATTAATAATTAAATTTAAAAATGAAAAGCCAATACCTCTTAGCTTTTACAATCTCACTTAAACAATTGTTGAATTAAAGAGAAAAAAACAAAACCATAATTGCAAAACATCTAACAAACAATAATAAGAAAACTACAAATTCCTAAAACAATAGTGAGAGGAGAGGAAATAATACTTCCATTATAAACATGAAAGACTAAAAAAATGAATTTGACATTTAACTTTAGAAGTTAAAAAAGAAACAAAATAAAATGAAGGAGAATCAAGGGAAAAAGTCACTAAAGATAAAAGCAGAATTTAAGAAGTTGGAGCGCAAAAACTGAAAGCTGCTGCTTTGAAAAAAAAAGTCAATAAACATAAACTACTAACTTAATCAAAAAAAATGTTAAAATGTGCTAATAAAATGAGAAGGATTAGGAGAGGAAATTATCATAAAAATGAAAAAAATCTTAATAAATTGGACAATTTTATACTCAAGCTTAGAAAAGACATAAAATCTAAGTAGCATAATTTTCATTAACAGAAACTCAGAATTTCATCAAAGAGATACTGCCACCTCTTGCACATTTTCCCTGGCCAAACACCAGGTTGAAATTATTTCTCTGAGCAATTTTACGAGATCTTCAAAAAGAATTCTAGATTATTTTTATAAAGCAAGCAGGACACTGATGGTAAAATCTGATGAAAACTATCTCCAATATAATATGAATATTAAAGAAAACTCCTAAATAAATCTAGCAGTACATTAAAAGAGAAATGTACCATTTCCAATAGGATTTATTACAAGTCTGCAAAGGAGGTTCAATCTTAGAAAACCTATTAATCTATTTATATCTACCAATTAGTAGGCATAAAGAGGAGAATCATATGATCACCTTTATCTTCATATATGCTAAAAAGATACTTGACAAAATTTAATAACCATTCTTGATGAAATTCTTAAGAAAGTATTTATCAATGGATACATCTTTGAATGTTGAAATATAATTATTTCACCTCCCAAATCAGTAGTACATTTCAGGGAGAATTACTAGGGCATCCCCACTCAGGAACAAGCTAAGAAAGGTCCTATCATCACTATTATTTAACATTCTACCAGAAATGCTAGCCAATGCGATTATGCCAGATAAAGAAATTAGAGATGTGAGAATTAACAAAGCAATAAAACTATCACTATATGTAAATCATATAACATATCTAGAAAATTCAAGGAGGTCAAATAAAAACTACTACAAACAAACAAAACATTCAGTAAATTAGGAAGGTACAAAATTAATATGCAAATTTTTTCATGTATACAATCAATATTCATTGAAAATATAATAGAAGAAAAGACCCCATAGCGAGGTGATGAGCCTAAAAAGAAATGTTCAAGGCTGAGTATTCTACAGACAAAAACATTAAAACATTCTTTGAAAGAGAAAAGGAAGTCTTGAACAAATGGAAAGGCATTTTGGATAGGAAGAGTCAATATTATCAAGATGTTGAACTTATATATTAATTTATATATTTAATGTGATTTCAATAAAAATAAAATCTGGGTTTTTTTAGAACCAGACTAGACCAGAAATAATTTTAAAGTTTATATGAAAGTAAGCCAGGCATGGTGGTATGCACATGTAATCCCAGCTATTCCGAGGAAGAAGGATTGCTTGAGCCCAGGAGTTTGAGACCAGCCTGGGCAACACAACAACAACCTGTCTCAAAAAACAGAAAAAGCACATATGGAAATAGAAACAAAAAAATACGAAATCTCCACAAAAGAAAACCACTAAAGGAAGATTTTTCTCTATCAGATAAAGTCTCAGTGATTATTATTGTTATGACACATGAATAGGCAAACAGACTAACACAAAATGTACAGTCAGAAATAGGCCTAAATCCATATGGAGTTTTAGTATATAATAAATGTGGTATCTTAAATCAGTGAGAAAAAGAGGTGCTATCAATGAATCATCTGGGAACTACGAGGAAGCCACATGGAGAAAAAAATACGGTTTGATGTATGCCTCACACCCTAACCCACAGTAAATTACAAATGGGCTAGGATTTTTCCTATAGATACAAACACATAAGAATGAAATGACATTTGGATATAACTCATTGAAGCACTGTTTATAATGCAATATATTGGAAATGATCTACATGCTCACCAATAAGGGGCTGGTTAAATACATTAATAGTATATCTATAAAATGGAATACTATAATTTTGTTTAAAAAAGCTTTTTTATCAACATATCAAAATATCTCCATGCTATAGTAAGTGAAAAAAGCTAGAACGGGAGGTAAAATTTGTATAATTTCCTATTATCTGTAACTTGAAAGGAGAAAAAATATAATTATTTTTATTAGCTTTCAGATAAATACAAATTCTTATCAAGGATATGATAACCTAGGCGCCACATTTGGCAGGTTTCCAAATTAATCCACCTTAGGGAGGTCTTATGATTCATGGCTTACATCCTATTCTTGAGTAAAGAAATTTATCCTGAGTCCCTGAAATCTTATAGTGGGTTCCTCAAACTGTTGATGTACTAATTAATATGTAACTTAACTGATACTGAAAAGGACATTGATTGGTTTCTGAATGGTGAAGCTTTACTGATTGTCTTGCACTTTGATGATTTTAGCCTGTATGTTGCAAAAGACAATTCCTGTATGAGAAGCCCCTCTCCCTAAACTTCCCCATAGAAGCTTCTTCTTCCTCTTCCTCTTCCTCTTCTTTTTCTTTCTCTTCCTTCTCCTTCTCTTCCTCCTCCTCCGCCACCACCGCCTCCTCCTTCTCCTTCTTCCATTTATTTATTTATTTATTTAGACAGAGTCTCACCTTGAGGCCCAGACTGGAATACGGTGGTGTAAACATGGCTCACTGCAGCATTGACCTCCTGGGCTCAAGCGATCCTCCCACCTCAGCCCCCTAAGTAGCTGGGATTACAGGTGTGCACCACCATGCCCAGCTAATTTTTGTATTTTGGTAGAGATAGGGTTTCTTCATGTTACCCAGCCTGGTCTCAAACTCCTGAGCTCAAGTCATCCTCCTGACTCGGCCTCCCAAAGTGCTGGGATTACAGGTGTGAGCCATGGTGCCCAGCTACATTTTCATACATCGTGTTTAAGCCAGGTAAATGAATACCTACTCAAAAAATGTTGATACATGTTTTTAAGTGAAAAAAAAAAACTCCTAATCTAATCATAACTAAAGAGTTAAACAGAAAGGTTATGTAAAGAATTTGCCAACTTGCAGAAATAAATTTCACTAGTAAATCTGTTCATAATTTTTTATATACTTAAACATCACTTTAAGAGGAAAATGCATTGTGATCTCTTCAGCCAAGGTCAAATTCTTGTGTCCTATACTTATGACACTTATATCCATTTACTTATGACATATTCATTTATACACATATCCATTTTGTACTTCCTTGGAGCACTCTTAATGATTAGTTAAATAATCAACTACCAAAACAGTAATCTTCCATCCTAGAACGAAAGCATCAACAGGGCAGTGGTCAGGCCAGCCTTGCTGACTTCTGTATCTCGTAGGGTCTACACAGAGGATGCTCTACATTGGAGGAGGAGTTGGTGTTTCAAAATCGAAATGTTTTACTTCTAGTAAGAGAGTAAAAATAGCTATGCCCATCTCACTGTTACATTGCTACTTAGGTAGAAGGACTGAGGAGTATGCTTTCTGATCTTGCCACTGCTCTGTGGCTTCCTGCAGGTATTTTTGCTTTAAGAAAACAGAGGAGAGTAAAAGCCCATTTGCAGGGGACAACTGAAGTCTCAAAAGATGATGATGTCCTCTTGAATAAAGTTTTGGAATTTTTTCCATGTCCATTTCTCTTTTCTTCTTTTACTAAGAGAACACCCCACACCCATCAAGTTTTGGCTAGACTAATGGCTACTCCAGTTACAGGCTACGTTTCCCACATTCTCTTGAGAAGGCTCTGAGTTTTGGTTTTAGCTTCTAGGTTTTATTTTATTTTTGTGAGACAAGGTCATGCTCTGTCCCCCAAGCTGGAATGCAGTGTTGTGATCATAGCTCATTGCAGCCTTGATCAGTGCTCAAGAGATCCTCCCACCTCAGCTTCCCAAGTAGCTGGGACTACAGGCATGCATCACCACACCTGGCTATTTTATTTTATTTTTTATTTTAATTCTTGTAGAGAACGTATCTCCCTGTGTTGCCCAGGCTGGTCTTAAACTCTTGGGCTCAAGTGATCCTCTTGCACTGACCTCCCAAAGTGCTGGAATTACAGATGTCAGCCACCCCGCAAGGCCTAAGTTTTAGTAACCACTTCTGCTTTGTGTTTTTCAAAATAAAGTTGTTTGCCCTTCATATTTTCTTTTGTTCCCTTCTGTGGCCTGGAATGTGGAACCAGTGAAGTTGACAATCACTGGAGAAAACACTTTTGACCTAGCGAGAAAAGCCAAATGTAGAAGATGGCAGATTTGCCCCAGCAACCTGTGTATCTAGATGACTTTATGGAGCATAGCCCAGATATTCATCTTGAACTGTGATATGAAAAAGAAGCTTCTAACACATTTAAGCCCTTGTACTTGGAGCTGCTTTTCCCCCCTTACAGTGGCTTAACTTTCTCCCTAATCATGTCAACAAATACTAGTGGGGTTCTTAGTGGCAGGATCTGTTTTGTAGAGAACAAAAATCCACTTTAGCTAGTTTAAAAAGAAAGGGATTTATTGCAGCCGTTAGGTACCGTATAAAACTCTTTGGAAGGCCAAGGAAACAATTTTGGATTATACACTGTCAGAAGTAATACAGTCAGAAGAAACATCTGGCTCACTACAGATTTATTCCAGAAGAAATCCCACTGTTGCCACTACCCTCTACAGAGCACAGCATCACTATTATCTATCTCCCTGGGTTATGTGCTGGCTTGTTGATCTGCCAGAGGAGTATGGGAGGTGTCCATAGCACTCTGCTGACTCGTCTCTCTGGGTCATGCCACGGTGGGCTTGGACCATGCCAGCAGAGACCCTGACTGTAGTTCTCTTCGCTTTCTGGCATTCATGTCTCCTGCAAAGATGCTTTGTTTCAGTCTGTTGGTGTGTTCATTTGCTCTCACTGAATGGATTATTTCTTCTTTAGGAGTTCCTAGAAATGTGATGTTTCAAAAATTTTCATTACAGGTTTAGCAGAATAAAATGCTTTAAATGATAGATGTAATTTTCAGTAACAGAAGAGTCATACTGTCAGAATTCTGAGTCTAATTCCAGAATTGTCCTTGAAAGGACAAGATTTATTGTCAAGGAATGAGTTTAAGTAATAAAGTTGGCAAGTAGTCAACATAGATCAACTTTCCATTATTAACATTCTGAGCCATATGTGAAATGACTGGAAAACAGATCTTGGAGCCATAAGGCATTAAGACTTGTTCTTCCCTTCCTGTCAATTTAAACACAAAAAGCACTTTAGGAAACCAAAGACACATGCACATTCATAAAGGGAAAAGGATTGGAGTGAACCTTTCTATTTTGACTCTAATGCTGGAATATTCTTTCACATTCTTTCCAATATTTTACTTAGTTTGAATCCAACTACTTTCTGTAATACTCAAGACTTTCCTCAAAAGCACTTCACTGTGGGTCAACAAGGTATGCCACCTAAATCAGATTTTCACGTAACCAAGAATCATCTCTTTAGAATTGAAAACCTTTTGCATCTTATTTTTGACATAAATCTTTTTGAAGTCCATACATTTTAACCTGACTTATTCAACAAAAGACGCTCTCCTTGGTTATCTCAATGAATACTCATTACTAGATAGTGCTTGCAGAGTGAAATTCCAGCTACTTTCCAAAATTCTTTTCACTTCTTGCAGTACTGATAATCACTTTTCACTGGGACTCCCTCAAATATTTTTATGCCCCTTTCTCTCTTCAAATGTATTGTTTATAACTTATCAAGCTTAATTGAAGCGTGCTAGGTAGAATCAAACAGGCTCTGAATGAGAGTTTAAAAGGTCACCTAGGAAATAAGGAATTTAGCCAGAGTGCTGTGGCTTTGTCAAAGCCATTTCATCATGCTTTAAAAAAAATTCTGGATGCATATCTCTACATCAGAGAATTGAGGATTATAGAAATCTGGCCTTCAGAAGAGAGTAGTTTTACTATCCTTTTAGATACAAACTTAAAAAAAAAAAGTTTTATTCAGATATAATTGACAAATAACAACAAATCATATATATTTAAAGTATACAATTGGATTAGTTTTGACATATGTACACATTCACCAAACCATCATCACAATCAAGATAATGAACATGTCTATCACCCAAAAAAGTTTCCTTATTCCCCTCTGTAATTCTAAAGTCCAGACTCCCAGGAAACTGCTGATCTAATTTACACCACTCTAGATTAGTTTGCATTTTCTAGAATTTTAAATGAATGGAATTATGCAGTATGTATCCTTTTTTGACCTTTTAAATTTTACTCAGCATAATTGTTTTGAGATTCACTCTGGTATAGCATATATCAACAATTCATTCTGCTTTATTGCTGAGTAATATTCTATTATATAAATGTAACCCAGTTGTTTATCTATTCATCTGTTTATAGACATTTGGGTTATTTCCAGTTTTTAGCTCTTACAAGTAAAGTTGCTATGAATTTTTATATACAAGGTGTTATGTATGGTGTTATGAACCAAAGAAACTTAGAAACTGTTTTCCAAAGGGGTTGTATCATTTTACATTCTCAGCAGCAGTGCATGAGAATTCTAGTTCCTTTATATTGGTATGGTCAGTCTTTTAAATTTTAGTGATTCTGACAATGAGTGGTGCTATCCATTGTGGTTTTAATTTGCATGTCTTTAATGACTAATAATATTAAATATATTTTAATATGTTTGTTTTCTAGTCATATTGTCTTCTGATGTGGTTTCGATCTGTGTGCCCAACCCAGAATCGTGTCGAAGTGTAATCCCCAATATTGGAGGTGGGGCCTGATGGCAGGTGATTGGATCATAGGAGTGGATTTCTTGTGAATGGTTTGGTGCTGTTCTTGTGATAGTGAGTTCCTGTGAGATCTGGTTATTTAAAAGTGTGTGGCACTTCCCCTCACTTCTCTTGTTCCTGCTCCTACCATGTGAGATGCCTACAGCTCAGCCTCCCCAGAAGCCCAGGATATACTAGCATCATACTTCCTGTACAGCCTGCAGAACCATGAGCCAATTAAACCTCTTTTCTTTATAAATTACCCAGTCTCATGTGTCTTTACAGCAATGAGAAAACAGACTTATATGTCATCTTTGGTGAGGAATCTGATCAAATCTTTTGCCCATTTTTTTAATTAACTCATTTGCTTTCTTATATTAAGTCTTCAGAGTTATTTATATATTTTGGATACAAGTTTATCCAAATATATCATATAGATGATATATCAGATATACAATCGGCAAGTATTTTCTCTGTAGCTTGCATTTTATTTCTTTCAAGGAATAGAAGTTTTTAACTGTGATGAAGTTCAATATATCATTTTTCCTTTATAGATCATGCTTTCAGTGTTGTGTCTAAGAAATCTTGGCCTAATCCAAGGCAGCAAAGATTTTCTTTCTATGTTTCCTTCTAGATGTTCTATAGTTTTAGGTTTCATGTTTAGGTCTATGATCCATTTTTGGTGAATTTGTGTAAATGGTGTTAAGGAATGGATTGAGGTTCCTTTTTTTCAACTTTTGCTAAAAAGACTTGAAATTAGTTGTTCAAAAATTGGTGTGTGTACTTCTGGGCTCTCCATTTTTTTCTACTGGTTCATTTCTTTATCTTTGTGCTAGTACCACTAGTCTTGCTTACTCTAGCATTATAATAAACCTTAAAATCAGGTAGTATTAGTCCTCTAACTTTGTTCTTTATCAACATTGTTTTGGCTATTCTAGGCCTTTGCATTTCAATGTAAATTTTATAATTGTTTTTATCAATACCTACAAAAGAGACTTTCAGGATTATGATCAGAATTTCATTAAATCTATACATTAATGGAGGGGTCAGGGTGAGTTTTCTGACCCATGAGCAAGACATATCTATTTATTTATTTATTGGTTTGTTTGTTTGTTTTTTGTTTTGTTTTGTTTTTGAGACAGAGTCTTGCTGTGTCGCCAGGCTGGAGTACAGTGGTGCGATCTTGGCTCACTGCAACCTCTGCCTCCCAGGTTCAAAGGATCCTCATGCCTCAGCCTCCTGAGTAGCTGAGATTACAGGCATGTGCCACTACACTTGGCTAATTTTTGTACTTTTGGTAGAGATGAGGTTTCGCCATGTTGTCCAGCCTGGTCTCAAACTCCTGGCCTTAACTGATCTGCCTGCCTTGGCCTCCCAAAGTGCTGAAATTACAGGCATGAGCCTCTGCACTCAGCTCATACCTACCTATTTAGATTTTCTTTAATTTTTCTCACAAGTGTTTTGTAGTTTTCAATGTGCAAGTCTTTCACCTTTGTTAGTTCATGTTTTTTGCTGCTATTGTAAATAACATTTTTACTAGTATGTAGAGATACTTTCGTATATTGATCTTGTATCTTGTGACTTTGCTAAAGTCATTAGTTCTAGTAAGTGTCTTTATAGATTTCCATGGATTCTCTACGTAATTATCATGTCTGTAAATAACGACAGTGTTATTCCTTCCTATTTAGTCTGTGTGCCTGTTACTCTTTTCCTTGCCTCATTGCAATGGCTAGAACATCTAACCCAATGTTAAACAGAAGTGGAAGAAGTGGACATCGTGATGTCATTTCTGATAGTAGGAGGAAAGTACTCTCTGTAGAGGAAGAATATTTGGAGCTTACCTCCAGCCTCTCCAGATCCTTTTCTTTAAAGTGTTTGACTATAACACATAACCTTTAATGCTGTCACTGTGATGTATCCTTGTTTATATAGCTAACAATTTTCCTTTCATCTGACGGACATCTTTTAACATTTATGATAGTGCTGATGATCCACTGATTACAAATTATTTCAGTTTTTTATGTCTAGAAAGTCTTTATTTCACCTTTGTTTTTTAAATATTTTTTCTGGGTATAGAATTCTAAATATAGAATTTTAGGTTGACTTTTTTTCTTTCAGTGATTTAAATATGTTGCTTCACAGTGAATTCACCTGCAATTTCCAATAAAAATTATACTGTCATCCTTATCTTTGTTCCTCTGCATGTATCATGTCTTTCTTCTTTGGCTGCTTTTTACGATTTTCTCTTTATCATTGGTTTTGAGCACTTTGATTATGATGCACATTGATGTAGTTTTCTTCATGTTTCCTGTGCTTGGGGTTTGTTGAGCTTCTTGAGTCTATGAGTTTTGAGTTTTCATCAAATTTGGAAAATTTACTTTTAAGAGTTTATTTCTCTATTTCCTCTTTTCTCCTCTCCTTTGGATACTCTAATTACACACATATTAGGATGTCTGAAGTTGTCCCACAGCTTACTATGTCCTTTCCTCTTTTTAATTCTCCTATCTCTGTGCTTCATTTAGGATCATTTCTATTGCTATGTTTTCAAATTCACTACTCTTTTATTCTTCAATGTCTAATCTTCTGTGGGTCTACTGCAGCTTTTATCTCTAAAGTTCAATGTGTTTTGTTTTATTTTGTTTTTCAAATATCTTTCATGTTTCACCTTAACTTTATAAACATATAAAATGTAATTCTGATCACTTGACTGCCTTGTCTGGTAATTCTAACACTGTGTAAATTCTGAGTTGTTTCAATTGGGTGGTAAGTTTTCCAAATATGGTTTGTATTTTCTTGTTTCTTTGACTTGTAACTTTTAGCTGACTATCAGACATTGTAAATTTTGTTTCATTGGGTGCTGGATATTTCTGTGTTCCTACAAGTATTCTTGAGCTTTGTTCTGAGATGCTTGGAAACAGTTTTATCCTTTCAGGGTTGTTAGGCTGGCCCAGAGCAATATTCAATGTAGAGTTACTTATTCCCCACTGAGGCAAGACCCGACTATGCACTGTAGCAAATGTCCTGTGAATTATGGGATTTTCCAGTCTGGATGGTGGGAACAGACATTACTCTCAGCCTTGTGTGAGCATTGGGCACTGGTTCCTCTAATATGTTTAGGGATTTCTTTCCTTTCTTCACGCAGTTTCCTCATAGGCAAGTGCTAATCTGTATTCATCTGAATACTTGAGAGGAACCCTTTGCAGATCTCTGAAGTTCTCTCTCTTTGCAGGTCTCTGCTCTCCAGTACTCTGTCCTACGACTCTGGCCATCTTAGTCTCCCTGAACTCTCAACTCTGTCTCCTCAACTCAGAGTTCACTGCACTCTCCTGGATTTCCCCTCTCAGCGCCTCATCCTGGAAATTCTCTCAAGACAGTAAGCTGGGGCAACCATAGGGCTCATCTTGCTTGTTTCCTGTCTCTTACGGGGTTACTGTCTTTTTTCCCCAATGTCCAGCATCCTGAGAACTATTGTGTCCTGTATGTTGTATGTTGTCCTTTTTTATTTATTTATTTTTTTCTTGTCAAAGATAGAAAGAAGAATCTGGTTCCTGTTACTCCATCTTGATTAGAAATAGAAGTTCCCACAATCTATTTTGACCTTTGTTTTATAGCTTCAAGGTAATATAAATAATACAATTTTTAAATAAATGATGTTGTTGATCAAGATTTTTAGTCAAATTTTGCTATTCTCATTCACTTTTTTGTTTTGTTTTGTTTTTGAGACGGTGTCTTGCACTGTCGCCTGGGCTGGAGTGCAGTGGTGCCATCTCAGCTCACTACAACCTCCGCCTCCTAGGTTCAAGCCTCAGCCTCCCAAGTAGCTGGGATTACAGCTGCCAGCCACCACGCCTGGCTAACTTTTTTGTAATTTTAGTAGAGACGAGGTTTTACTGTGTTGACCAGGTGGGTCTCAAACTCCTGACTTTGTCATCCACCTGCCTCGGCCTCTTAAAGTGCTGGAATTATAGGCATGAGCCACTGTGCCCAGCCTATTTTTCTTATATTATGTCATTCAGGAACTGTGTCTTTTGATTCTAACCAATGCAGGATTTTTTTTATCCATATGTATCAAACAATGTCAATAATAAATGATTGAATTTGCATTGGAAAATAAATATTTCCTTCTCCTCATACGTCTTGGAGAATGTTTTAACAGTCTCCAGCCAAAGTTTGAAACTTCTTAATTTAAAACTTTTTCTTTTCATTCATTCTCAGTTTTTGTAGAGAAGTAGCAAATAGGCTTCCACTTATGTACCAACCCTCACTCATTTGGTGCTTTGGTGTTTTTGTTTTGGAGGCAGGGTCTCACTCTGTCATCCAGGCTAGAGTGCAGTAACTTGATCACAGCTCATTGCAACCTGGACCTCCCTGGTCCCTAACTTATTTTTTATGGCCACCAGATTGCTGTATGTTCTATATTTTTTTAGTACTATTTTTATCTTTTTATATATTTTTTTAAAATTTCTGAATTATATCTTTTTCTGGTATGAGAGATAATAGCTACTTTTCAGTGAATAGCCAATTGTCTAGCAATAATTATTAAATTGATGTAAACATCAATTTTATCATATGATGAAATCCATAGATAATGGCTATTTTGTTTTTACACTCTTCTCTGTTCTACCGTTCCTCTTTTATGCAGTCAAAATTATATTGATAGTAATGATAAAAATGGCTTTAGAGTTATAATGTCTAGATTAGAATTCTATTTTCATTATTTACTGGCTATTTAATTTTTCGCAAATGCATCTTTTCTGAGCCTCAGTTTCTTCCTCTAAGTATTAGGTATTAAAAATGCTATCTACTTTATAAGGTTTGTAAGATAATTAAATGACATCAGGTATGTAAAACATAGCACAGCATCTGGCACACAGTAAGCCTTCAATAAATGTCACTAAAAACAGTAGTAGTAATAAAGCTTTATAGTGTGTTTTCATACCTAGTAGGTAAGTCCTCTCATGTTATACTTTAAGAAAAAAAAAATTATTTGCTTGTTTCACCTGTTACCATCCCCGTTGCCTCTGTGTTAAGTAGGAGTGACTCTCCAAGATCCACCACAAGATTGAAGGACAAATGCAGAACCTTGGGAACAGATCTTCCAGAGTCACTTTGTTACTAACATTCAGTCAACTGAGGAGGAGGGTGGAAGGGACAAATATAGTCTTTCTGTGATCAGTATGCTTTCTCTCACTCAAACAACACAGCTCACAATGATTAGCAACAGCTGTAGAAAGAAGTGGACTTTTTTTGACATGTCTTTTCAGAGAATGCTTTCTTGCTACTTCTCCTCAGCTTTGCAGTTAAATAATTACATTCTTCATGAATCCTCTTGCTTCTGTAAACTAAAAATAAAATCCTAAGCCCCTCAAACTGACTGGATGGACCCTGCCCCCTTGGCCAAGGGGACTCCAGAGAAACCTTACAAATTTAGTTCCCAGCCATGTCAGGATGGGAGGTCCAACACCCCTTGTTACACCCACCTCCTTTTGTGGTTTAGAAACAACTGACCAGCAGTAATGTCAAAATAGATATCATAAGACTGACAGAATGGACTCTTCGTGGAAATAAGATGCCAGATTATAAATAGGACCTAAGGCCATGCCAGAGAAGGATTAAATCATACACCCTACACTTAAAGAATAAAGTATGTGCAAAGTGCTACAAGGTTTTTCTTTTTCTCTAGAAGCTAAACAAGCACTGGCCTTGAAATGAACAATATTAAAACAATTGCCACTCACCACCAGATGTTCACTAACTGACACCCTGTTCCACAAGCCTTGATTGGACAACAGACTGATTTCTGTAACTTTCTTCTGATGAGAGACCACTTATCACGAACTGGTTTTGGTGGGTTTTACAGAGACTGCACACTGGAATGCCTTCGTGTCCCTGCCTCACCTTTTGGCTCAGCTGTAATACATTTAAATGTTAATCTTCCACCCCTAAGTGAACATGGGTGGTGTGTAACATGCATGAGGACCAGCTTCATGAATATTCATAGCTCCTCCTGTAACCTGTTGAATATGTATACTTGGCCAACCCATTCCAAAAAAAATCCCTGTTCCATCCTCCTCTGCCTCAAAGCGCTTTTTTTAGATGGTGGTTGTGCTTCCTGCCTGGAGGTTGTAATCTCCTTCTTAAGAAATAAAGCTCATAACCTCATCAAATTGGATGATGAGGAACCAAAATAGAAAAAAAGGAAATAAATGTCTCTTTTCTAAATGTATACATTGTTATACATAGTGATTTTTAAGTTAATACTTATCATCCCTTTACTTTCAACCATGTTTAGCACAAACTAGCCATTGTCTGTTCTGTCATTGCAGAATTACATACTATACTGAATAATTTGGAAAGAAATTTACCTCACCAGATCCTAGCTAGGAATAGGCACATCTGTCCATTTATTTATTTTGTTCCTTAGCAAAGGTTTTTTTTGTTTTTGTTTTTGTTTGTTTTTACTTTAAGTTCTGGGATACATGTGCAGAACGTGCAGGTTTGTTACATAGGTATACACGTGCTATGGTGGTTTGCTGCACTTAACCCATCATCTAGGTTTTAAGCCCCGCATGCATTAAGTACTTGTCCTAATGCTCTCCCTCCCCTTGCCCCCTACCCCCAACAGGCCCCAGTGTGTGATGGTCCCCTCTCTGTGTCCATGTGTTCTCGTCGTTCAACTCCCACTTATGAGTGAGAACATGCAGTGTTTGGTTTTCTGTTCCTGTGTTAGTTTGCTGAGAATGATAGTTTTCAGCTTCATCCATGTCCCTGCAAAGGACATGAACTCATTCTTTTTTATGGCTGCATAGTATTCCATGGTGCATATGTGCCACATTTTCTTTATCCAGTCTATCACTGGTGGGCATTTGGGTTGGTTCCAAGTCTTTGCTATTGTAAATAGTGCTGCAATAAACGTATGTGTGCATGTGTCTTTATAGTAGAATGATTTATAATCCTTTGTGGGTATATACCCAGTAATGGGACTGCTAGGTCAAATGGTATTCCTGGTTCTAGATCCTTGAGGAATTGCCACACTGTCTTCCACGACGGTTGAACTAATTTACACTCCCACCAACAGTGTAAAAACCTATTTCTCCACAGCCTTGCCACCCCTTGGCAAAGTTCTAATGGTGCTCTAACTTCCTTTATCCCTTCCTTTCTCTCCTTCTTCTTTCTTTCCTCTCTTCCATGTTATATAGAGTTAAAAATTTTTTTAATTTTTGTGGGTACATACTAAGTATATATATTTATGAGGTACATGAGATGTTTTGATGCAAGCATGCAACGTGAAATAAGCACTTCATGGAGAATAAAACATCAATCCCCTGAAGCATTTATCCTTTGAGTTACAAACAATCCAATTATATACTTTATTTTTAAAATGTACAGTTATTATTGACTACAGTCACCCTTTTGTGCTATCAAATACTAGATCTTATTCATTCTTTCTATTTTTTGTACCCATTAATCATCCCTACCTACCCCTAGCCCAACCTTCCACTACCCTTCCTAGCCTCTGATAACCATCCTTCTACTCTTTATGTCCATGCGTTAAATTGATTTGATTTTTAGATCCCACAAATAAGTGAGAACATGTGATGTTTGTCTTTCTGTGCCTGGTTTATTTTACTTAACATAATCAACTCCAGTTCCATCCATGTTGCTACAAATGATTAGATCTCATTCTTTTTTACGGCTAAACAGTACTCCATTGTGCATATGTACCACATTTTCTTTATCCATTCACCTATTGATGGACACTTAGGTTGCTTCCAAATATTAGCTATTGTAAACAGTGCTGCAACAAACATAAGAGTGCAGATATCTCTTCAATATACTAATTTCCTTTCTTTTGGGTATATATCCAGTAATGTGATTGCTGGATCATATGATAGCTCCATTTTTAGTGTTTTGAGGAACCTCCAAACTGTTCTCCGTAGTGGTTGTACTAATTTACATTCTCACCAATAGTGTACAATGATTCCCTTTTCTCCACATCGTCACCAGCATTTGTTATTGCCTGTCTTTTGCATATAAGCCATTTTAACTCAGGTAAGATGATTTCTCATTATAGTTTTGATTTGCATTTCTCTGATGGTCAATGTTGTTGAGCAGTTTTTCATATACCTTTTGCTCATTTTTTATTGGATTATTAAATTGTTTCCCATAAAGTTGTTTGAGCTCCTTACAGATTCTGATTATTATCCCTTGTCAGATGGGTAGTTTGCAAATATTTTCTCCCATTCTGTGATTGTCTGTTTACTTTATGAATTGTATCCTTTGCTGTATAGAAGCTTTTTAACTTGATATGATCCCATTTGTCCAATTTTGCTTTAGCTCCCTGTGTTTGTGGGGCATTGCTCAAGAAATCTTTGCCCAGACCAATGTCCAAGAGATATTCCCCAATGGTTTTTCATAGTAGTTTCATAGTTTGAAGTCTTACATTTAAGTATTTAATCAATTTTTATTTGATTTTTGTATATGGCAAGATAGAGGTCTAGTTTCATTATTTGGCATAGGGATATCCGGTTTTTGCAAAATCATTTACTGCAGTACTATCTTTTTCTCAGTGTATGTTCTTGGCACCTTTGACAAAAATGAGTTCACTGTAGGTGTATGGATTTATTTCCGGGTTCTCTATTCTGTTCCATTGGTCTATGTGTCTTTTGTTATGCCAATACCATACTATTTTGGTTACTATAGCTCTGTAGTATATTTTGAAGTCAGATAATGTGATTTATCCTGCTTTGGTGTTTTTGTGTAGGACAGCTTTGGCTATTCTGGGTCTTTCATGATTCTATGTAAATTTTAGGATTTTTTTTCTATTTCTGTGAATAATATCATTAGTATTTTGATAGGGATGGCATTAAATCTGTAAGTTGCTTTGGGTAGTATGGACATTTTAACAATATTGATTCTTCCAATTCAGGAACATGAAATATTTTTCAATTTTTTGTTGTCCTCTTCAATTTTTTCATAAGTGTTTTGTAGTTTTCATTACAGAGATCTTTCACTTCTTTGTTAATTTTAATTAATTAGGTATTTAATTTTATGTGTGGCTGTTGTAATTGGGATTACTTTTTTATTTCTTTTTTCAGGCGGAGTCATCAGTTTATTCCAAATATAACATCACATCATCTGCAAACAAGGATAATTTGACTTCTTCTTTTCCAAGTTGGACTCCCTTTATATCTAACTTTCTCTTGTCAAATTGTCCTAGATAGGAATTCCAGAACTATGTCAAATAACAGTGGTGACAGTGGACATCCTTGTCATGTTCAGGATTTTAGAGGAAAGGCTTTCAGTTTTTCCCCATTCTGTATGATACTAGCTGTGTGTCTGTCACATATGGTGTTTATTATGTTGAAGGGTGTTCCTTCTATACCCAGTTTTTAGAGGACTTTTATCATGAAAGGATGTTGAATTTTATCAAATGCCTTTTCAGCATCAATTGAAATGATAGTATGGTTTTTATCCTTCATTCTGTTGATATGACATATCACATTTATTGATTTGCATATGTTGAACCATCCTTGCATCTCAGGGGTAAATCCCACTTGGTCATGATGAATAATCTTTCTAAAGTATTGTTGAGTTTGGTTTTCTAGTATTTCATTGAGGATTTTTGCATCAATATTCATCAGCGATATTGTCCTGTAGTTTTCTTTTCTTTTTTTTTTTTCTAGTTTTTTTTTTTTTTTTTTTTTTTTTTTTTTTTTTTTAATGTGTCTTTGTCTGATTTTGGTATTAAGGTAATACTGGCCTCGCAGAATGAGCTTGGAAGGATTCCCTCCCTCCTGCATTTTTCTGAATAATTTGAGTAGGATTAGTATTAGTTCTTCTTTAAATGTTTGGTAAAGTTCAACAGTGAAGCCGTCGGGTCTCCAGTTTTTCTTTACTGGAAGACGTTTTATTAAGGCTTCAATCTCATTACTTGTTATTGATCTGTTCAGGTTTTGGATTTCTTCCTGCTTCAATCTTATTAGGTTGTATGTATCTAGTAATTTGTCTCTTTCTTCTAGATTTTCCAATTTGTTGGCATATAGTTGCTCATAGCAGCCACTAATGATCCTTTGAATTTCTGTGGTATCATTTGTAATGTCTCTTTTTTTTTTATTTCTGATTATATTTATTTTGATCATCTTTTTTGTTGTTGTTAGTCTGGCTAAAGGTTTGTCGATTTTCTTTAACTTTTCAAAAAAACAACTTTTTGTTTCATTGTTTTTTCATTTCACTTTCATTTATTTCCACTCTAATCTTTATTATTTCTTCTACTAATTTTGGGTTTGGTTTGCTCTTGCTTTTCTAATTCTTTAAGATGCATCATTAGATTGTTCATTTGAAGTTTTTCCTCTTTTTTGGTGTAGGCACTTATAGCTGTAGACTTCCCAGTTAATACTGCTTTTGCTGAATCCCATAGGTTTTGGTATGTTGTGTTTCTATTATCATTTGTTTCAAAAAAGTTTCCAATTTCTTTCTTAATTTCTTCATTGATACACTGGTCATTTGGGAGCATATTGTTATATTTCCATATATTTGTATAGTTTTCAAAATCCCCTTGTTATTAATTTCTAGTTTTATTCCATTGTGGTCAGAGAAGATGCTTGATATTATTTCAATTTTCTAATGTTTTCAGATTTGTTTTATGACCTCACCTATGGTCTGTCTTGAGAATGATCCGTGTGCTGGGGAAAACAATGCATATTCTGCTGCTCTTGGATAAAATGTTGTGTGACTATCTATTAGATCAATTTGGTCTCTATTGCAGATTAAACTGATATTTGTTGATTTTCTGTCTGGAAGATCTGTCCAATGCTGGAAGTGGGGTGTTGAAATCTCCATCTGTTTTTGTATTGGAGCTTATCTCTCTCTTTAGCTCTAATAACATTTCCTTTATATATCTGGGTGTTCCAGTGTTGGGTGCATATATATTTAAAATTGTTATATCCTCTTGCTGAATTGATCCCTTTATCATTACACAGTGACCTTCTTCATCTCTTCTTATAGTTTTTGTCTTGAAATCTATCTTGTCTGATATAAGTATAGTGACTCCTCCTCTTTTTTGGTTTTCATTGGCATGGGATATTTTTTACATCCCTTTATTTTCAGTCTATGCATGTCTTTACAGGTGAAGTGTGTGTGTGAGAGACAATGTGTGTGTGTGCGTGTGTGTGTGTATTCAGTAGGCAACAGATCAATGGGTCTTGTTTTCTCATCCATTCAGCCAGTCTCTATATCTTTTAACTGGAGAGTTTGGTCCATTCACATTCGATGTTATTATTAAATAAGGACTTACTTCTGCCATGGAAATTCCTTCTGCACACATGCTTCTATAACCAGAATAGGGAGCTGTAGCAGTGTCCAGCCAGAAATAATTACTCTGACCTTAAAGGAATCATAGCATTTCTGGCTGCAACCTGTTATAACAAGGCACCTCAAATATAAATGTCAAAGGGGTGGAAAAGTGTAATCTATAAGATGCCTGGAAGAAGAAGAAATGAAATATTCTGAATAGTGTTACTGTTTCTTCGTCTTATTGTTCACTTTAATGAGAATGCCTCTAGGTTTTAGTACCAGGCATAATATTTGTTTTTGTAGTTGTTGATTTGTGTAAAAAGTCTTTTTTATCATACTAAGTGAGTTATCATTTCTCGCCATGGGTTTTTATTAGGAAGGAATGGCGAATTTTATATTTTAATATTTATAGAAATAGGTGCTTATATTTTTTTTCTTTTAATCTGTTATACAGTTAATTATATTAACGGACTTCCTATTTCAAACTATTCTTGCATCACAGAGGGAAAACCCTACTAAACTACAGTTTATTATCATATTCTGTTATAAATGTTCTGGATTTGATATATTTCAAGTTTTGGGGGGTTTTTTTCATCATCGTATCTGAGATTGGGCTACATGCTTTGATATTTTTGTGCCATCTTTGTTGATGATCTATTATAACAGTCAAATAAATCTACTGAATCTGGTACCTCTAAAAAGTAAATTTTAAATTTTTTAAAATTCTTGTATGGTTATTGATTTATTCAGATTTTTGTCCCTTTCTTAAGTTAATTTTGGTTAGCATAAACAATTTATTCCATCTAGATTTTTCTTGAATGCCAAAACTGTACATGGTAATTTTACTTATATTTTTAATCTTTATCTATGTTTATATATCTTTTATCACTCACAATATTTGCTTTTCTGTTCTAGGTGAATGTGTATTAATTCTTCAAGACTGGTTTTGGGTCAATTTGCCAAAAATCAAACTGCAGAAAGCCAATTTTCCACAAGCACAGTTTGCCAAATTTTCTTCTTCCTTAGAACTCTTTATAAAGTTTACAGCAATCCACATTGAATGAGATCTTTTTAATAGCTTTTAAAGATTTATGTAAACTTTTAGTTGTTCAGTTTTAATTTTGTTTTCATAGCAGCATTTTAAGGAATGTTTAATTTATCTTTACCCAGCTTCCTGCTGCTGCAGCTGGAAAGAGCTGGGGACAGAGATAGGAGACCTCTGCTAGGGGCAAGATGGGAAGGAGGCTCAGCTCATTTGCTGATTCCAATGAGAGAGAGGATGTGGGTCATAAAGAGAAAGATATATTCAGGGAATATATACTCATACAGAATATATCCCCAAATATAACCACTTTGCATAAATACATTCTTCATAGAAATAAGAAGTAGCCCCAGCTTCCTCCTTTCTCTGTTTCCCAGGCATTCCGCCCCTAGTCTCTTCCTAGTCTCTTTTCTCCCTGCAAGGGCTGTGCTATGTGCTGGTTCTGCTCCCCACCTCTCCCCCATGTACTCACTCACTTCCTGCTCCTTCCAGCATAAGCAGCAAGGAGCTGGGGCAGAGACAAACCCCACATTCCATGAAACACTATTATGGAGACCCAATGAGAATCGGGCCATCTAAACTAAATAGAGAAAATAACAAGTACATTAAGACAAGTGGTGAATCGGTGATTTGGACTCTTTTTCTCTAGGACTTGAATCACATGACTCTCTCCTTGGCTGATTTGGTAGCTCCATTCTCTGGGGTCCCAGAGTGCCTTGTTGAGACCTCCAATACCTCACTTAGAAGTGATTTAAAGATATAAACATTCTATCTCAGTTATTTGATTTCATTACCAGCTCAATTTCTAGACTGTTTATTCATTCAGTAACTACTTAATGAACAAAAATTTCATTAAACAAATGTCCATTTAATGAAGAAATGTGAGCTGACTTCAAGCTGGCAGTATGAGCTGAATATGTGCTGCAAAGTGGCATAGATGCTGAAGATTAAAGTTAAATAAAACCTGGTCCCAGTCCAGAGCTCACAGGCTAGAGGTAGCAGGGACCAAGTCTTAGATATCTTCATATCCACTGTGCCCCTCACATCATGGCTGTCATAGAGTCTATGCTCAATAGAAGTTCTAGGTGTATTGAAGGCATGTTTCCACTAAAAGAACTAGAACTACAAGTCCCAAGTACAGTAATTGGTGGCTGTAACTAACATTTTAAACAGCAGAAAGTAGTCAAGTCCAAGAGAGTTTATGAGCTCTAAAGGCTACATTTTCTAATTTATCAAAATATTTTACAAAAACAGGGCAAATTTAAAATTGTTTAGTGAGATACATGGTAGTCAGAATCTTACAACAATGAACAAAGCTGGAATTGTCCTTATATTTAACGTTTGGATCCTGAAACAAGCTACCTGCCTTTCCATTTAAACTTCAGCAATAATAATTCAATAGCTATGCTCAAGGTCAGTTAGGACATATTAAATGACCTGTTGGGTGTAAACTCATCAAAAAATGTTTATTAATTCAGCCTTAATCTAGTTCAAAGCATAACCTATCAGTCCCGGGGTGATCCAAATTAAATAGTGTTGATTCATTCCAGATTCCAGGTCTTACAGCTTCCACATGGCTGATCAAAAACACCCAGAAACACATGATAATTTAGGAAGTTCAATAACATATACAGCAGAACCATAATTAAATTTCATTCAAATAAATCCTACCCTCAGGATTTTTGAAGACTTGTAAATTCGTCTGGATATTTAAAAACAGAAACCATGTTCTCAGATGTTCCCCCAAACAACTCTTTTTAAAATAACCGTCTTTCAAAACCTGGTATGGGGTTGAGCACAGTGTCTCACACCTGTAATCCCAACACTTTGAGAGGCTGACGCAGGAGGATCACTTGAGGCCAGGAGGTCAAGACTAACCTGGGCAACACAGGGAGATCCCATCTCCACAAAAATAATTTTAAAAATTAGCTTGGCATGGTGGCACGTGCTAGTAGTTTCAGCTACTCCAGAGGCTGAAGTGGGAGAATCACTTGAGCCCAAGAATTCAAGGTTACAGTGAACTATGATCATGCCACTGCATTTGAGCCTGGGTGACAGACCAAGACCATGTTTCTTACCATAAAACAACAACAACAAAACACCTGGTACTGATTATATCACTATAGGTGTATGATAACAATTCAAAACAAATAAGTAGTCTTCCTTCTGTCTGTCATTCTGTAACAAATAAATAAAAAATAAGAAAATAGGTAGTAATTAGGATTGTGTTTTAGTGAATCCTCAGGTAGTGTATTTGTTAGGCTGAATAATGGCTCCCCCGAAAAGATATCCATGCGTTAATCCCTGGAACCTATGAATGTTACCTTATATCACAAAAAGTACTTTAAAGATATAATTGAATTACAAATTTTGAGATGGGGAAATTACCCTGGATCATCCGGGGGGATAATTTTTATTGTAGTTATATTTTATAGTTGTATTATAGTTATACTGTCTAAATATAACTATTTGCTTTAGAGGCAAAATAGATTAGGGTAAATTCTGCAGTCAAGTTGATGTGGAAGACAAGATTACCTGGATAATAAGAGTCAACATTATCTGCTCCACATTTCCTGAATGAAACCAGAATTATCTGACTTCCTACTTTGGCTCAAGGGCCAGACTGTGCCTCCAGGCCATCACAACCAGTAACCATGCACAATTGGCTCACTGATTCCTGTAAAGCAACTCATGTGCTCTGAGTTATGACTAGATCTATTTCAGGACTTGTCACACTGTCAGGCCAGATTTCCACAACACAACCCCTGAGCAGAGCCTCTAAAGATGGAGATTCCAAAGACCTCTTTTATCCTATTGAATGCACAAAATTTTTGGAGCAAGCCCTCTACTCTCCACCACTTAGTCAGGGAAGTTCTGAGAGGTACAGCTTTACTTCCTGAGTTGCTTTGGATGATCAGACCATCTATCAAATTCCCAGCTGTTCTCACCATCATCCACTCCAAAACTACATAATTTAGACTACTAATTAAATCTCAGGTAAAAGCTTTAACTTTATACCTTTGTAATTAGGAGACATTTTTATACACACATGCATATTCCAAAACACTTTTTAATTAAAACATTCTGGGGGAAATATCCTTACTTTCCATTTTGGAGATGGTGAAAAGTATTAAGAAAAGTTTGATTTTGCTCAGAGCATTCCTGTTTTAAATCAAACTAATTTTTCCATTGAATATTCTAAGAGTGATTTGCCCACCCTTAATGTACCTCAGCCAGAAACATGTTCCCTTTGAAATTAATCCCAGCTTGTGAACATTGAAAGGTGAAGACCGTAAGGAATGTAATTTCATATTAGTGGTTTCTGTGACTAGATAAACATTAACAATGTTTTCATACTGGCCTAGAAAGTGATTTAATTTATTAAGTGCAGTGGACATATGGTACCCTGTTTGCATTAGCTATGCCCAGTACATGAAAAGAAATCACTAAGTAGAATTCAGTTACCTACTTTTTTCCCTAACTCACTATATTTTATGTACGAATTTGCCACTGGTAATGAAGAGCTCCAGCTAATATGAACAATGGCAAGAGAAGTTATACCATTAAATGTATAGGTTCATAAATGTAGCATATAAAAATGGATGATTTGCAATTCAATTCTACAAATATTGTGATAATACTATGTGACAGGACTTATAGCCTGAACTGGGGATAGAGAAGTGCATGAGCCAGATGCAGCCCCTGCCCCATAGACCTTAGGGTACCACTCTTTGCCAGAGCCATGGTGGAGGTAATGGGGCATCTAAAATGGATTGCCTTCCTCAATATCCATTCCAGCCTCCTTCCAGTACTCCTGAGTTTGGAAAGCTAGAAATTACATTTCCCAGACTCCCTTATAGTCAGAGTTTAGGACGTGGCTGGGATTCCACCGTTCAGATGCACTCAAAAGACTTGGATTGTAACTAAATTAAGTGGAGACATGGCTTGCCACATAATTTGGAAGAGCCAATATAAAATTAAAGTGTGAAGACCCTTGTACAAAAGGCAGGAAAAAAACTTTTTCCTCCTGTCTTCTTCCCCTGGTCTTTCTCACCATCTATCAGGGTGTTTTGTTTGTCTGTTTTTTGCTATTGAATGTTATAGTCCCAGAAATGTGAGGATACTCAGATATGAGGGCAGATCCTCACCAGTACTTATAATCTGGTGTATGTGCAGCCCACTGGCTATAAGGTTTCCCTCCTACCTGCTGCAAGACAAAAGGCTCCACAAGTTCAATCAGGCATCTTTTTCCTTCCACTGGCCACAGCAACTCAAGGTTGTTGGGTGACCCCCGAGAGTACTGTCACCTTCATGTATAGATAAATGAGAAAGTTGGATGAAGACAAGAGGTGTACCCTCACCAAGTCACCCACTGAATGTTCCATGATGCTACCAGCCTGGGGCAAGGACTGCCACTGCCTTGCCCTCTCCTATCCTGTCCTGCATAGAGATGCTCTGGGAGCATGTGCCTGACTCTAACTAACCCCAATCTTCTTCCTATCCATGCCTAGGGCTCCACCAGAGGTGGAGGGAGGCAGTGATTGGTGGACCATGCCCAGGAAGGGGATGTGTGGGTTAGAGGAGCTGTTGGCTGAGAAGCTGTCACAGGAAGGTGGCAAGAAGAAGACCTAAGGTCCCCCAGGACATACTCTATTGTCCCCAAGGACATCACTTTTAAAACACAAATTAAAAGACAAATTTTTAAGAATTTCATCATGGTAGCCACAGAGCACTAAACTCCATGGATGGGGGCCCAGAAAGAATGCATAGATCACCTGCTCATGAAGCTGGTGCTTCGTGGAAAGAAAGCATTCCATTTTATGCCTGCTGATTGTGGCATCAAGGATCTCCTGTTATCAGTTTCCTGCCAAAATATCAGGAGGAGATTGTGAGATTCTTGGCCACGCAAAAGTTGGGTGATTTTGGAAATGGGGAGTTTTTCCTAGAAACATAGCCTAGAGCCTGCTCTTTTAGCCACTTTAATGATTTTGTAAGCCATCTAATAGCTGGTAATAATTTCTTTAATACTTAGCCCAACCAGAAAGTCTTAATTGCAAATAACAGAAACCACAGCTGATAATTCTCTCTGGAGAAGCATGAAATAGACGTCAGAAGAAAATTGACTGTGGTGGTGGCCACCATTCCAAACAGAAAAAAAAAAAGCATTTGATATTGCCGAAGGTCATTCAGTGCTAGAAGAAAAATCATTTATATTAAAGGAGAGGCATCATGGAAATGGAATAGCAGTGTCATTCCTAGCTGCCCTTTATATTCCAAGAGTTGGAGAGAATTCTTGAAGCAGACCAGTGATTAGCAAGTGGGCACAGAAAAAAATTGTATCCTTGCTCAGAAAAAAGTAGGAATCATCCTTGTGATATAGTAGGAAAAACATGAGCTTTAGATTTATGTAAATTGAGGTTTGAATCCAGGCCATCTACTTTCTCTGTTACCTTCGGTAAGTAACTTCTCTAAGTCTCAATTTCCTCAAATTGTTCTTCTAGGGTAGTTAGAGATAATATAGAAAAACAACCCAGAATAATGTCAGATACACAGTAGATATCAATAACTACTGAAATCATAATAAAATCTGAAATTGGTACATAGGACGATGTGGATGGCTTTCCCAGGTCACTATTGCATCCGGTCACTATTGCATCGTCCAAGCAGAACTTCTGTAAAGCAATACCATACGAAATCTCCATGGGATTTATTGGCATCAATCTCCCAGTCTTCCACCTACCCATCTACCCCCAGTCAACTCACCCATACCCCTATCCCAAATAACCATCTACCCTCTCTCCCTTCTAAAATTGGCACGTAGAATTCAATATTAAGAATTCTCAAAATTAAGTAGTAGCTCTATCTATCAAATCAAACCACAAATTAGAGAAATGATTTACTCCAAAATGAAATTCATTTAAAACTCATATAAAACTTTCTCCTCCCAAAGTTGGGTCTGCTTTATAACAATTGCAGGGATGCTAAGGATCTCTGTATGTTTGGGAATCTCTTCATGTCAGCTCCATCCACCATACTGAATATTAATCAGAAATCTTTCTCTACCTTTGCATGTGCTATTTCTGCAGCTTGAGTTTTCTTTCCCTGGTTGGTGTGATACATTCAAGACTCACTTCACATTTCTACTCCTCTTTCTATCCCAGGGCCCCGAGACAGCAGATTTCACTCTTCATTACCAGCACAGAACCTTGTGCACACCTCTACACAACACTTCCTATAGTGAATTTCAAGTATTTGTTTATATTTTGTCTATCCATATCTATATTTTGATATCCTTGTTGGCAGAGACCATACCTTGTTTATGTTTTTTATCTAATGCCAGCTCAGTCTTATGCATGGGGGGGGGGGGTGCCTAATTCATACTGAGTTGATCTACAACCTTAAAAGTAAGCCCAAGCCCTTTACTCCCAACTTCACCCCGTTGGCTCAGTCCAGTGTTCTACTCTTCCATTATGATCAGCAGCCCCAGGCATCCTTTCTACTCTTACCAGCTCCACTGGATACCCAGGTCTCACCTGGTCTCAACCACCACTCATGCCTCTGCTCTGTCCTTTACCCTCACAGAAACATATCCCGGCATTTATAAATATGGGCAGAGGAAGATGAGGAAAGGGAAAAAAAAGAGAGTTTAAAGAAAAATGAATGGCATGGTCAACAATGAGAAATGTAGTACAAGATAAAGAGAATGGTTGAAATGTGTCATGTATTGAGACCTACTGTGCTCCAAGCTCAAAGGAGATGTAAAGGGGAGAGAAATCAACAAGGTAGAAGAGCCTCTTTCCCTCTACCTTGCATCCTACTATGGGGCCTTGCATTCTACCATGCTGTACGTGCTGCAGACAATCAGTAAGTAAATAACCAATGTAATTACAGCTCACGAAGAGTGCCACAAAGGAAGGAAGCAGGGAGATAAGATGATGATGATGACAATAATAGTAAGAAGTTACCTATAGTTAGCCCAAAATAGCTACTATATGTCAAGCCTTGTTTTAAATGCTACCAGTATCTAATCTTGCTTAATCCTTACAAGCACCCTAGAAAACAGGGATAATTATTTTCTCCTTTGTAGATGAGAAACTGAAGCACAGAGAAGTTAAGTAACATCTTTCAATGGCTAGCTTTGCTTAATGAGCAACTCAGCTATAATTGTTATGAATGAGAAAATCAAATCTGCTGTGTCATGGAATAAAAGTTTATTAATTAACTTGTAACAATTTCAAAAATCCTTTTTAGCAATTTTGAATCTTAAAGTTATATTAAATTAAGTAATAGATATTTATTAAATGTCTGGGCCATTTCTAAGTCAGTTAAAACACTGAAACACTAATTATTTAGCATAAATTTAAGTTTATACATTTTGATATATTTTTATGTGGTATGGATAAGCTAAATATATTTGGGTTTGTAAATAAACATAAAAATTTTTTTGTGAGGAAACATGTTTCTGAAAATTATGAAATGGTTACCATTGACAAAATGTTGATATAAAACAGTTCAAAATTGCTTATGTCCTAGGTTTTCATGATAAATTAAGGTTACTAGAGTTTTAAAAATCTAATTAACATATGGTAATTAAAACAACTCCTTACGCAAGGAAAGTAAGACATGTTTTTGGTAAGTGAAGCTTACATGAAAGATGTGTTTTAGTTAAGGGAAACAAAAGGAATTTTCGTCTTAAAATAGGATGATTAGTTGTCCCAAAATAAGAAAGAGAAAAGGTTGTGGAAAGTTTATGAAAGATGAATCTTGTGAAAAGAATTTTATGTGCAATTAAGCTGGCTAAAATTGGAAGGGAATTATAAGTTTTTTCTAAAAACAGCATTACTATCAAAGTTGTACTAATACAAAATGAGAATTTGGTTTTCTCCTTTAAACAAGATTTTTCTGGGGCATAGGTTCTCAGCACCTCCTGAGACTGTATCAAGGGAAAAAGTTTTTTAAAGATTTTTCTGTAATAAGAGATAGTAAAAGATTTTTTGTTCACCTTTTGAGTAAACTGCAAAAGGTGAGAGTGGGAGGGGAGAGAAAGAGAAACATATTTTACGTGCTTCATGATGTCTTTTTTTAGGTCTTTTAATTATTTGGAAAATTAGGTCTTCCCTCTAACAAAGAGTAAAGGTTTTTGCTTTTTAAAACTTTTAATTATCAATTTGGCTAAATGATTGATTATTATTTCAGAGTGATCTGTGATCCTATTTTGATCAAGTGCTTTAAACCTTTGACATATTTGACAGGCTTCCCAACATAAAATTCCAAAAGAAAAAATAAGCCTTTTTGACTCCAAACTAACCTTCGGATGCTACAGAGAGCCCTTGAAGCATTCAAAACAGATATAATAAATAGGCTTATTTGGAATGTTTAATTATATGGGAAGCATTGTCAAATAAGAAATGATGTTTAGCCTTTTCCTGAATTACATCATTTTCCAAAAATAGTATGAGATTTCTAAAATTCTGACATGTCATGGTATATGTTATCAGTCATGATATTATGATTATTATGTTAAATTATTGTAGGCAACAGACAGAATTACACTTTCTTGTCAATTATGTCTTTAGTTATAACCATTTTAAGTCTTGTTGTCCTAGTTAATTGATTAATTCTGATGCCTTTTCTGAAAGCTCTTTACAAGCAATTATAATCCTAAAGTGTTATATCTTCAAGGAGGTTCATGGAAAGGATGGAAAGGACCCTGAGAAGCACTCCTGAATACAGATTTCTGATTACTTTAGGATCACATCATTTGGATTAGGTAAGAATTCTCAGAACTCTAATGAAGAAACTGGTTTATAAAATTGTTTACCCAAGCAGACTAGAATTAATTAAATACCAAGGAAATATGGTTGCAGATTTTCATACTAAGTTTATAAGTACGGAAATTGTTAAGTTACACAATTCCAATAAATTCCATGGTCCAAGTCAAATTACCTATGATAACATATTTAACAAAGAGTGCTACACACCTGAATTAGAAAAACAAAACTGGAATGTAAGAGGATATAAACCCAAGGTTAAGCATGGACTCATGGAGCCTTGACTGCTTCCTGAGTCCCTAAAGCTTCATTATAAGCTTTGCACTCCGTGACTCATCATGGAAGAGATACAATGATCCAAATTATGGGAAAAAATATTGGTGTGGTGACTGTTCTAAATTTCTGCAATGGTTGATGACCAATTTTTGATTTGTCAAAACCATAATCCTGATAAGACAACCAAAACTTCAGGTACATTTCTTCAATCTGATGGGTCACTTATAAAGGGATTTCATTCAATTGCCATTTTCTCTGCATGTTTTCTGGTTGTACAGAAGCTTTCCCATATAGGAAGGCTACAAGAGTAGCTAAAAAGTTATTAGAAAATGTGTTTCCCTCATGGTGTATTCCTGGAGAAAATTCCAGCAATAGATCTACTTGTTTCACTGGACAAGTGGTAAAACAGTTAAATAAGGTATTATGGATACAGTCACATTAAGCAAAGCAAACTGAATCAACTGGATTGCCTCAGTCAAAGATATTATAGATTGATTACAATCAAATCCACTTCCAATGGGAACGTAAGTTGATCCCCTAGGGAAGAGTTACTGGAAGGCCTATTTCCCTAATAATAGAAACTCATTTATGTTCTGCTTCTAACCTCTGATATGACTAAATGCTGCAAAGCTTTAATGCCTTATGCCAAAGCGTATTTTCACCAGGTAAAGGAAACTTTTCATGATTCACCAACTTAAGACAATCAAACCCTTCATGATCTACAACCTGGAGACCGGGTTTTCTGGGAACGATAATAGAGGAAGACTGCCCTTGCCACCAACACTGCAGCAAAACGTTGGGACATTGAACCTTGGGCCTGTAATCACACAACTCAGAGTGGCCCCTTCAGACTCTTGGAACTGTACACCTGTAGGAGACCTTAAGGTGCAGCTAATCAGGGAAGTCTCTCCCCAGAAGCAGACAGCATCCTAGACATGGACAACTTTCCCAAGATCGTGGATCAAGAATTCTCTGTCATCAGAAAAATTTTACCTCTCTTAGTTTTTTTCTTTTCCTTGCTTATGCCTCTATGAACAATATAATTGGGAAAGGGGCCCTGTGTGCACCAATGGAGTATGCTTTTATTTGTGGAGGATTTTGCAGCCAACCTTATACCTGAGCAACTTATGCCTTGATGGATGGAAGATGAAGGGCCAATATGGGCTAGAAATTTTAATAGTACCTTTGCTGCTCCATGATCAGTCAGAAACAGAACATTTGTTCACTCCTCTTAACCTACATCTTAGGTTAAAATAACATTGCCAGGAAGTCTTCACTCTTCTGGATGGGCATCATTTCTTAGGTCTCTTTTCCCATGGCCTGCATTAAATATAAATGAGGCAATGCTTACAAATGTATCACTCATAATAGGCTCTACAGCAGGTTCAACTGCAAAGGCTGTGGTTGCACAACAGACGTGTTTAAATTCTCTTGCTAACGTTTTATTAGGTAATAAAATTGCTCTAGATTAACTATGAAAAGAGAGGAATCTGTGCAGTTTTTGACACTTCTTATTACACATAGATGAATACATCAGGTATTATAGGGACTCAGTCACAGGGGATTAACCAACAAGCTGCTTAGTTAAAATAGGTAGATTCCTCATCTGGTTCGTTCTTTGATGTATTTGATTTTGATTGGTTTTGTTCAGGGGAAACCTGGCTAAGAAGCATATTCCAAACTCTTGATATTATCCTTTTGATAGCCATAATAGTAGTCTCCCTGATGTGCTGTATTCTCTTAAAATTTTTAAAGGTGTACATGCAGCCATCTGTAGAATGCCAAGTGGTCCCTCTTCAACTAGAACAACAAAAACGCAAAGACATGTGATCATGAGGACACTACTGTAACTTACGACTGACTTGTTGAGACTAGAACCCCAAAATGATGGTAACTAAGAATAGCAATAAAGCTCTAAGTTTTGGTCATGCTCTCATCTAAGATTTGTTAAACAAAATTATGGGAGGCCACTGGTTTGAACTGAACTCCTGCACTAGGCCTTAACAGACTACACTAACCCAACTTGGAGTCACTTATGCTATGTTCCACATAATCAAACCAAAGCCTTAAAGAAGCAAGCAGATCTCAAAACAGATGGGAACTGAGACCCAATAAGACTTGTGAATTCTATACTGAGACCAAATAAGTCTGTCCATTTACAATAATGACAGAAAGTGACATTATGCTTAAAGTTTATGGTATAATTGAGAGGTTGAAGGGGTCATTGTTAAATTCAGTTTGGCCTAAAGCTGCCTCCCTACATATTTTAACTTTTGCCTAAAGGTTTCTCCATGCATAGTGAGCTATAACCTAACTTGATATGTAAACAGACTGTAACCTACTCTTGTAACAAGTAGCTAATCACAGGCAGCAAACTGTTCAAACCAGGTTCAAATAAGACAAACACCCAGCTGTAACCAATCCAACTGTTTCAGTACCTCACTTCCATTTTTTGAATGTCACATTCCTTTTTCTGTCCATAAATATGATCTGATCATGCTACAGCACCAGAATTGCTCCGAACCTATTTTGGTTCTGAGGGCTGTCTGATGTGCAAACCATTCTTTGCTCAATTAAACTCCATTAAATTTAATTTGTCTAAAGTTTTTCTGATAACAACTGAATGGGATCATGAATTCTGACAGATATGAAATTCCACTGGTGCAAAACATTAGTAAACATGTTTAATGAAACTCTTATGAAGAAATAACATGTTCATTCCAAAACACTGGCCCACACCCTGAATACTGTAAAATTCCATCTCCTTTGAGAGACTCTAAATGGTTGTGTTTCTCTTCATTAATAATAAAGATAAGAGGACAATCTATATCGCATTGGATGGGTTACTTGCATCACTCAAAATGAGTTTAATAATTTACTCAGTTTTGAAAAGTAAATTCAGTCTTCTATCAAAGGTTAAAATTTGTTGACCTATGGGTAATTATAAAAGAAAACTTTCTTAAAAGAAAACTTTCTTAAAAGAAACGTAAGCTCTACTGGGCAGAAAAGACTATGTACTCTGAATTAAAGAAAGATTGTATTATGGTTAGAAAAAAATTTAGAACTAAGTACGTTATACTAAAATACCTAAAGATTATATATGGCAGGCCAGGCATGGCGGCTCATGCCTGTAATCCCAGAACTTTGGGAGGCTAAGGTAGGAGGATTGGTTGAGGCCAGGAGTTTGAGACCAGCCTGGAAAACACAGAGAGACATCTTTACAAAAATTAAAAAACAAAAAATTTACCTGGGCATGATGGCATTTGATCATAGTCCTAACTACTTGAGAGGCTGAGACAGCAGAATGGCTTGAGCCCAGAAGTCCAAGGCTGCAGTAAGCTATGATCACGTTACTGCACTCCAGCCTAGGTGAGAGACTCTGTCTCTAAAAAATTAAAATAAAAATTATATAAGAGAGAAATTATAGTATTCTTCTGATTACCTAAGAACTTGCTATTTTAATCTAGATATTCTAGATTTAATCTATTTTATCAATCAAACTATTCTTCAGATCACAAATCACTATGTTTTTACCACATTACTAATCTGAAATATGAACAAACAAGACTGGTTGAGAATTGGGTAGAACAATTATAAAGAAACCACATGAAAAGGTGAGAAAAGAAAGCAGCAGGAAGTTCCAATAAAACAGGACACATTTTTCTAACAATGTTATTATATATTTAATCCATGTTTCTCATGATGAGATGCTTAAAGGCCTAAAAGTTACTTGGGAGTTTTGTATTACAAAATATCACAATTGATCCTGTTGCTAGATTTCTGCATTACAATTAAATCTAAGAGAAGAAAGCTGATTTCTATTAAGTGTTAGGTTTTGTAATGTATTATTATAAAAGAGGAAAAAATAGGAGTTAATTTAGAAAAATTCTGGGTATATATTACTAGAGTTTTCACTCAATTTGAAATCAGAATGGAAACTAAGGTAGAAGACACCACCACATGACTGCCTTAAAAACAAAAAAGACGGCCAGGCGCAGTGGCTCACGCCTGTAATCCCAGCACTTTGGGAGGCCGAGGCGGGCGGATCACAAGGTCAGGAGATCGAGACCATCCTGGCGAACATGGTGAAACTCCGTCTCTACTAAAAATACAAAAAAATTAGCCAGGCATGGTGGCGGGTCCCTGTAGTCCCAGCTACTCAGGAGGCTGAGGCAGGAGAATGGCATGAGCCCGTGGGCGGAGCTTGCAGTGAGCTGAGATCTGGCCACTGCACTCCAGCCTGGGCAACAGAGCGAGACTCCGTCTCAAAAAACAACAACAACAAAAAGGCATGACTTGGGTATATTTCTATTGGGCTTAATTAAATTGACTGAAGTTTGCCTTCAGAAGCTTTTGTTTAACAGTGGTTTTTCAAATAAAATAACAACAAAAAATACATTCTTATTTCCATGTTTTGACAAATGTATCAGTTAGGATTTCGTTCAGAAAAACCAACCAAGAGTAGACTGTATGATTAAGGGACTACCTTTTTTATGTTAAAAAATTTCTGATATGAGGCTGTTGAGGACTGGTACATGACTCCACGATATCATCAAGAACCCAGAATCCTTTTAGTTTTCTGTTCCACCATTCTTGACTTGTGGCTTTTTTCTGCATGGTCACAAAATATCTGCTCTACCACCTCAAGGCTCATCTATATATAAGGCAGGGGCTTCTTAGTTTATCTCTTTAAAAACGGTGGTTTCAAAGTTTCATATCATAACAACTGCTTTCATCTTACTGGTTGAGAATTGGGTCACATGGTTACTTCTAATGGAAAGATGGCTGGAAATCTGAATGTTTTAGTTTTCAAGTCATGATGAAGGAAAAGACAAGAATGAAAGATTGAGACTGGCTTTTGAGTAGCTAGGCCACTCTGTCTGCTTCTATGGGCAAGGAGATAAGGATATTTATAGAAAATATTAATATGTGATTGAAATCATTTCTAAATAACAAGAAGAGAACTTGTTTAGCAAATACTGACATTTATGTGTTATTGTCTGGCCTTATTAAGGCAGATCTTTATCATTTAGTAAGTCCACGTAAAAGTCATTTTCTTACCACTCAGATGGTTTCTCTAAATTGCTGTGCTCCTGCTATGATTTGACCTTTGGCTGAGATGCTTTTTCAAATGCTTTTAGCTAAGCCCTGCATACATCTAGATACTCAACCTTCAGGACAGTACAGATTTCAGCCCAATTACTCCCTTTCCAAGCTACAGCAGGAAAACCAAAACAAATATTGCGGATTTGTCCAGTTCTCTTAAGTATCAGCTAGGGAAGCAGGATAAGTCCTCTATATTATGTGGTGATTCTCCATATTAGAATCACCTAGGAAGCTTATAAGATATGCTGATACCCTAATCTTTTTAAGGAGCTCTCTCTAGATGATTCTAACATGCAGCTAATGTGGAAAACTAGGCATTTGGAGAAAGAAAAGAAAAAGCTAGAAATAGCATGTAAAACCTTCAGCATGTTATTGAACCTCTTTAAACTCACTTCTCTCATTGTTACTTACATGAATTAATCCATATAAGTTTAGTTTGGTGTTTGGCTCACAGTAAACACTTAATAAATATTAGTTATTATTAATATTGTTTTATCAAAGTTCATATTTTTTCATCATTTTATTTGTGAATAAATGGTTTCTCCAGGAAGCAAAAAATATATAAAAGCATAGATCTTGAAGGTAGGGCTTGAAGACAGCAAAATTTGGCATTTGAATCCCAGCTTGACCACTTACTAGTTGACCCCTTACTAGCTTGACATTGAGTAGGCAAGCATTTGATCTGAGTCTCGGTTTTCTCATCTATTAAATGGGAGTGATACCTCTCAGGTTGTGAAGACTAAAAGATACTATGTATGCTAAAGGATAATTTTCAAAAAAGTAAAATTATGACCCTTCTACAGTTATAAAAGAAACATATGTCAAAGATTTTATTCAACTTTTTAATTACTGAGGGAACTGCTAATATAGTAAGATTTGTTCAAATGAAAATTTGACTTATAGAGCTTTCTAATCAACCAGTCAAAATTTGTTTGCTTTGATATGAATAAGAATTTGCTGCATTGTCAGCAGTTTTCAACAATTTAACAGCTACCTCTGCAGAGCTGCAAAATAACCTAGTCAACAGAAAGTCAAGGTGTGAATTTTTGGAATCAGATAATCCAGGACTCCACTGTAATGCCCAGCACTCCACTGAAAGACACCAGTGATCCCCTTTGCCCATTTCTGAGTCCTGACAAGTATATAAAGCACAAGGCAGACTCTACTTGCCATGGAATCAGTGATGATTACATGGTGGCTGCATTCATTATTCTTGAATAACATGATTATTTACGTAGAAAATCCAAACAAATCAACTAAATAAATGTATTATGACAGGACAATTACAATCATTAAAATTTATCATTACTGTGACTCTTGAGTTCATGCTTTACATTCTTCCCTTCACTGTAAACATACCAGTAACAACGTTTTTAAAAAATATATAAAGAAAAGTCATAGCCACATTCAAAAGCAGGATATAGATCACCTGCAGCACGATGCCGGAACTGAAGACTCAGGCAGCGTAGGCAGCCAAGAGTTGGACTCACGTGGGGTGACAGAGCAAAGCATTCTTCCTAAAGCTGGAAGCAAGGACAGTGTTCCCTTTGCCAGCTCAGTGACTGGATCTCTAATATCCCAAAAGACACCAAGCCACAGGAGTTCAAGCCACCAACTAAGACCATGCCCTGGTCTAGAGATGGTGGGGGGAGAGTTGGTGAAAGCAACCAAAAAATTTATATCAAGGAGTCTTGAAGAGGATGGAGATGAAAACTCCCACACAAGCTCAACCTGCAAATTAAAGTTTCAAAGAAAAGGAGAAAAATTAACCCTAAGAGCGAGCAAATAAACTTGTCCAGGGCATTAATAGTTAACAGAATATGATGCAGAATTGTGGAAGAATAATGACATGGAAAACACGGCAAAAGAAGGGAAACGTTTCAGGGGAAGGTAAATGTCTTGAAGACTGATTTGCTCATTTGTGATGAGCTCTCAGCTCCAGCTCCACCCCATGCTTTCCCCCTATTGCAGGGAAGCAGAATCTGCATACGCCAGAGTCTTTTCCAAACTTTCCTTTCAGCTGTCTCTCAAAGAGTATTTGGCATTCTGGGAGGCAGTGGGAGGCACTGGAAAAAACTGGAAATTAGGAGGATTTCTTCTCTTCTGGAAGTAGCTCTGATAAACATGGTGGCAGCAGTGACAGCAGCAGGCAAGACTGAGCCCTGGACATCTGCTCAGGCAACATGGTTCAGACAGTAGATGCAGTAGCAGGTACCCCAACAGCCTCAGCGGGACAGTTTCCCTAGGCTGCAACAGGGACAGCAGCTGATGACTTTGGGATCCTGGATCCCTGTAGCATCAGCAAGAGCGCTAACTCCCTGCTTCCTGTAAAGCAGCTGCAGTGGGGTTCCGGCAGCATCAGGGGCACAATGACTGTGGACTCTGGGTAGCAGCATCTGCCTTTCTGCTTCTCCTGCACTAGTATAGTGGTGACTTCTGGAAGTTACTAATCTCTAGGTAACAGATCTTGCCTCTTTTGCTCCTCCAGCCCTTCCAACATGTTTGCAGCCGGTTTTCTGTCCTACATTCATTCTGTCTGCTGATTCTGATTGCCTGAGGGGACACTGACAGTGTTGGCTATGCCTGCAGAATACAGATGACAGATGTGTTGAAAAATCAGAGAAGCTATGATAGTTAAAGAACTATAATGCCAGCAGAAATTGATCTGTCATGCTAAAAACAAACAAACAAACAAACAAAAACATTACAAATGTGTCTGCGTGTCTGTAGACAGGAGGCTAGAAATGATTTGCTCTGGTTACAGTTGCAGATAATTTTTACTAGGTGAGAACTTCACAAATGCTAGAACTAGCTTACGTAAGCTCAAATCCCAGCTCTCTCAACTTCTATCCATGTAGCATTGGGCAGATTTCTTAATCACTCTCTGCCTCTTTTTCTCTAAATGCAAAGTGGTTGAAATAGTATCTCAAAAAGTTATGGAAAAAAGGTGAGTCAATAAATTTTTAAAAATGGAGAAGAGAGACTGGCTCATGGTGCTCTACAAGTGGTTTTCTAAAATGTTTTTCTTTACCCAGATCTTTACTGGTTAAAAAAATAAAAAGAATGAGGCTAATAATTTTTTTACCAATAAATAAATAAAATGCTTGTTTGTATTTTCTAATTTTAATAAAGGATATATATTATTACTGACCAGAAAAATGTCATATATAAAAAGAGAAACATGGCATTCCATAAAAAATAAATATAAATTATCTTAAAATTATTGCCAAATTTGTGATTTCTACAGTATTACAGGGTTGCAAAGCCTCTTGGAAGATAAACTAGGCTCCTCTAACTTTTAGCAAGTCTATTCCTCTACTTTCTTCACATCAATAGCCAACAATCTGTCACGAAAATATTCATCTGGCTTCACCTAAGTCCTTCTGAATATGCCTTTTCCCCCTCTCACACATTCGATTGTATTTAGAACATTCGATCAACATCTCACATGTAACAATATTCTCTGTATTTAAACATTATGTTGTGCCTTTTCCTATTTACTGCCAGGTGAAATAGATTTTTCTATAGTTATTCACAAAAATCTCAAAGTAAAAATGAAATGAACTGATAAACTCATGAATTAATGTGTTAGGAAGAATACTTGTTTTGAATTGTAGGGGCTGCAATAGAGGGTGGAGCAGCTTTCCTGATTGATAAATGTATAGCTTGGCCCCTTCTTTGGGATCCTCCTTTCTGCAGAGAGTTTGTTTTACGTGTTCTCTCTCCTGAGGGACAGTGGAGGCCTATGGGTAAGCTGGCTTCATTCAGGAAAGACATGTTCACAGGCTTGCTCAAGCGGATTTTTCAGCAGTAAACCCTTTATTTTGATTTCTGTGTTTTATTCCTGCATCTGTTACTCTCAATTTGTCCTAAAATCAGGTGGGGAAGAAAAGATAAATAGTGAAAAGATGAACAGTGATCCCCTCAAACTACAGCATGTTAACCCAGGCATATTATTTTAATTGACACTTAAACCAGGGGCTCTTACCTGGGGTCCACAAATGCATGCATAAACATAGATGGGAAAAGTAAATCACATCTTTATTTTTTCTAAACTTCTTCTTCTTTTTTTTTTTTTTTTGAGACAGAGTCTCGCTCTGTTGCCCAGGCTGGAGTGCAGTGGCCCAATCTTGGCTCACTGCAACCTCTGCCTTCCGGGTTCAAGTGATTCTCCTGCCTCAGCCTGCCATGTAGGTGGGATTACAGGCACCCGGCACCATGCCTGGCTAATTTTTGTATTTTCTTTTTTTTTTTTTTGTTTTTTTGGAGACGGAGTCTTGCTCTGTCGCCCAGGCTGGAGTGCAGTGGCGCGATCTCAGCTCACTGCAAGCTCCACCCCCCAGGTTCACGCCATTCTCCCGCCTCAGCCTCCCAATTAGCTGGGACTACAGGCGCCTGCCACCATGCCCGGCTAATTTTTTGTATCTTTTTAGTAGAGAGAGGGTTTCAATTTTTGTATTTTCGGTAGAGACAGGGTTTCACCATGTTGACCAGGCTCGTCTCAAACTCCTGACCTCAAGTGATTCGCCTGCAAAAGCCTCCCAAAGCCATGCCCGGCCTATTTTCATTAAACTTCTAACTGACATTTAGTCTTTCCTTTCATTATGAATGTAGACAGCAAATCACCATTGTAGGAGCAGAACAAGTCACTTTGTCACCAATAGTAACCACAGATAGTTTAATCTCTTATTACTGTTATTGGAGATATCTCCAAATATCATTTACTTTCATCACTACTTTGAAATTATCATCTTTACTAGACTTGCCATTAAATTGCACATGACTGCAGCCTTCCTGTCTTAGATTCCTGTGTGAGATAGCTGGCCAGCCATCTGAAACTGCCTCTTATTGGTGCTTAACCTCCCCGAAGTCACTTATTCTCAATTAGTGACCCAGACATCTACACTACCTTCCAGTAAGTGAGTTACTTTCATCATTAGAGTTTTGCAAGACTGGACTGCTTTCAAATGAGAACTCTTAACTCTCAATAAGAACATGCAACCTCATGTAACTCAAATAAGTGCAGGAGCTGCATGCCGACATGGCAAGTTCAAAAGCATCTGACAGTTTTCAGATCACTGCTGAAGTGTGAAGTAGCTTCCTATTATTGCTAACAGATACCTTCCACACAGTGTTGTAAGATCTTCAGTAGCAGAATTCTTTTGTTTTTCTCTTGTGATCCCTTTTTGTACACTAGCTGTATTAAGAAGAAAAGCATGCATAATCAATGTGCCATATCGGTGGTACATTATTGCATTATTTTTCTATGAAAATACCACACATTTTAAAAATAAACTTCAAGAAAACCATCTAGAGCCCCAGAAATGAGAACTATTATTTCTAAGAAGACACAGAAAGCCACATGACTCTAATGGTAGAGAGAGTGCTAAGCCAAGATACAAAATTCTGTCAATTTCCTTGAAAAAAGAGAGCTCTACAAAGACCTGGAAACTATTCAGAATATTTTCTAAAGTGACTTCAATTTTGATGGTATCACAGTTAAAGCATCGTTGTGATGCTGTAGCACCCTTAAGCTCCACTAGCTCTGTCTTCTTCTAGAGCTGTACCTCATCCAGTGGCATGATCTAAATAGCACCTATATATTTTTATCTCAGTCTGATGGTTCCCTTCAGCATGACAAGATTTCACAGCCAATGAAGCTTGGTTTTGAAAGCCTCTATAAAATTAGCCTGCACTATGAATCTCTGAGAAATTGATGACAGCTCCTAAATGTATTTCTCTAGTCCTGACTCCTCTTATAAGCAATGTAGTCAAATACCCAGCTGAGTTCTCTGATTACAATCTTCACATGAAAATATCAGATATTTTGAAACCAACAAAAGCTTTTGTCTCCCAAATACACTCCCCCGCAGTCTTTGCCCAAGTTATAAATGCATGTTCATCTACCCAGTTGCTTAAATCAGAATGGTGGGAGTTATTTTTTCTTGAGTCTGCTTTTTCCCTCACTGCCTTTCCAGATGCACATTTCCAAAGCATTATCAAGTTCTACTGTTTCTACTTCCAAAATATAGTGCAAATCTGTCCACATGATTGCATCTCCACTGCCATCACACTGACCCAAACTATAGTCATTCTTGACTGACTGTGACATATTCGTTAATTCGCTCATCACACACTCACTCATACAGTTCCTATATATGCCAAGCACAACTTTCTCCTAGTTGTTCTGCATCCTCTTGCCCTATTATCCAGCCTGTACCCAGCAGCCCCACAGATCGTTATCAATACACAAATCATGACGTTGCCCTGCTTAGAACTCTCCAGTGGCTTTCATTGAACTTCTTACCATGTCCTACAAAGCTTAGCCCTGCCTACTTTGTTTCTATCAACAAGAAGCCACCTTCAAGGAACTAGGCCCTCATCCTATGCTCCTTCATTCACTGTGGTCCAGTCATAATGGCCTTACTTCTATTGCTTAAGCAAGCTAAGAATTCCCACCTCCTAGCCTCTGCACTCTCTGCGTGCTCTGCTTAGGAGGACCTTTACATTTCTGGCCTCTTCTAAGCATTCAGATTTCAGTAACAATGTTCCCTCCTAGCATAATAAGTCACTCTCTCTCCAAAATCCAGCCATCTTCATCCCGAGTCTATCATTTTAATGGTTTTATTTCCTTCCCAATGATCAGCCCTATATAAAACTGTCTTATTTGTTTACTTGTTCAATTATCTGCCTCCCACACCACAGTAGCAATTCCATGAAAGCTGGGATATTTTCTGACTCACATAAAGAACACTATCTAGATCACGTATTCAATGAGTCAGTAAATAGCACTCAAACATTAAGAAGGCCAAAAAAGTTTTAATAGCAAACATACGAGGACATATATTTCAATATGAAAAAGTTACCTATATATATATATATATAGGATATATCCATTTCCTAAACCAAAAAGTGTTATTAAAGAACTATAAAATATTTTTAATTGAGTATTTTTAAAGCACACTGTTTAAGATACTATAATCAATCTATTTGTTTCTTAGTTCTCTATTGCTAAGTAATAATCACTTAGTTCTCTATTGCTAAGTAATAATCACCCTAAAATGTAGTGGCTTAAAACAACAAGCATTTGCTATTGAGGGTTAAGAATCTGAAAGGGGCACTGCTAGGTGGCTTTGTCTCAGGGTCTCTTGTGAGAGGGCCATCATCTGAAGTGACCACAGAGTCAGCTTCCAAGCTCCTGTTGGCAGGAGGCTCTGGTTTTGTACGATGTGGACCTTTCCATAGAGCCGCTCACATAACATGGTAGCTGACTTCCCCAGAGCAAAGAATCAGAGAGAGAGCACCCCAGTAATTGTAACCTTTTATAACCTCAGAAGCAACAACCCTCACTTCTGCCACTTCCTATTGGTCACAGAAACTGACCCTGGTAGAGAGTGGAAGAGGAACTACACAAGGCGGTGAAGGAGGTGGGGATCATTGTGAGCCGTCTTAGAGACTGTTCATCACAATTTGGAATATGAAGACCACTGTCATGCTTATTGCCAAATTTTTTTCCTGAGTCAGTAACTCATGCAGCTGAGAGTAACAGAAAAAACCCAACGAATGGTCATTTAAACAAGGAAGAGGTGTGTATATTTTATGCCATAAGAAATCCCGATTAGGAGGTTCACAGTTAGAATAGTAGGTCAAGAGCACCTTCAAAGACTCATTTGGCTTCTCAGCTTCACCACCTGAGGTGAATGAAGCAGCACTTCCAGAGCATACTAGAAAGAGACCGTGTGGTATCAGTGACTTTCTCTTTACATCTCATTGGCCAGAACCTTGTCAAGCAAATTTCATCTGTAAGGCAAACTGGGGAACTTTTAGATATTCCAACCTCTATAATAGATGAAAGCAGGGAAAAACAAGGAAAACAGGTGTTGACTGAGGGCACAGTATGTGCCACATTTCCTAATTTCAGCTTTTGAACACCACATTTTTGGGGAGGTGGATCATAATATGATCATTTATTGGAGCTGCACTGTAACACAAGAGAAGTACAGGGCCTTGTACATAGCAGGTCCTTATTATTTCTTGAATGAATGTATTATATACTAGTGTTTAATATATCTTATAAGCATTAGCCTTATACAAGCATTTCCTAAAATGACTTTGTATTCTATTTGTATTAATTGGGAAAAACAGATTTTCCACTACTATAAAATGAAAATAGTAAAAAGCACAATAATTTTACCTGCTTTACTTTTTCTTAATTTCTAGATTTGTGTTCCAGGTTTTGATCTGTGCAGGAAAGACTGAGCCCATTTACACTTCAGCTCTGTGTTCCTCTGCTTCCTGCTGTGCCCCCAAACCCTCTCCTCCTATCCTACAGCCCTGCTTCACACACAAATTCTTCTTCTATCATTGTTCTTCTTGGTTCAGAATTTTCTTTTTTAAAACAAGATAAAAAATACAAAGTGATAGGGCAAGTTGATTACATATATTCTCTTCAGAAAAATAAATTGATGTTATAAGAAACTGACTATAAAAGGGACAACTCAAAACACAAATTGCATTCTGAAAATACCAGGAAATGCCAACATAGCATTTTTGTACTTCAAAAAAAAAAAGCTTCAACTTTTATGCCAAAATAGACTTTAAAATTGAAGCTGTTAAAAATACACATTTAATTTAGTAGGTTTTAATTCACAGGGTTTTTCATGGGTGGAGTTGCTAAGTGGTGAGTTGATTTTTGCCACAGAGGAGAAGACTGCCTCCCTAAAAGTCAGACTTGTACTAAGAATAGACTTGTGGGCTGCAGGATAATTAAAAAGTGCTTGGCATAATTGAAGTTCTGGTGAGGAAATGATTAAAGTCATGGCTTGCATGCTGGGTGTATACAAACTACTTTAAAACTTGGATATTGGAATGCGTAGCCTTCAAAGGATTATATTAAGATGAATAACACTTAAAATACCACTGATAAACTGTATTTTTCATTTTTAAATAGAGCTAGGATCACTAAACTTACATATTGAAATTATATATTGATTTGACATGAATAGTGAAACTTGCTATATCTATTAGAAATATAAAAAAGCATCATTTTAGAAGTGTAGCTTATGTTCTTACTCAAAACAAAGTTTACTTGGCCATCTTAGCAACAATAAGACAATCTTAGTGTTGCTAAAATTAAGAGGTTCAAACATTTTCAATATTATTCAGTATCTCTAGGTTTGTGAGTCATCAAAAATTTAAAGGTATTGATACTTAGTTTTTGTTACTTGTAAGAGAACTAGATACTGTTTCTCCCCTGGGCTAAATTATTTAAAGTTAAAGAATTAGGCTTTCTTTAAAGGTTAAGTAATAAGATCAAGCAACAATGAATATGCTTAATTTGAAGAATGGGATCTGGGATGAGAAGCAGCTGAAATAATATTTTCACATCATATTCTTTGGTATTGTTTGAATTTATTTTAAAATTGAAAATTACTATTTTGTAATTAAATTATTAATGATAAACTGAAGTTGAAAACTTTGTAAGATCAAAATCACTGAAGAAACAAAATTATAAAGCAAGAAAAATAATTGTCTTTATTGAAACTTGAAAAGTAGCCTCATATGTGATATAAATAAACAAGTTTCAAAACAGTAAGATTCAATCCTAAGATTTTATTAAGCCCAAATCAAAAAACTTTTAGAAGACTGCATATTATTTTTTTGTTGTAGCTTTTTTAGAAAAAAAAAATCTATCCTAATAAATCAGGAAACCCCAAATCCCTCTTCATTAAATACCAATGACTCAAGAATGGAAGGAAAACTTCCTTCTTTAGCTCTTTCGTAGTAATTCTGAAGTAACATTAACATGCTTTTTTAACAGTCAGAGTTCCCAGTATAAATGTGTACCCCTTCTTATAATTTACAGGGGATATTTTAATTTGTCAATGAAAGAAATTTACAATAAATAACATAAATTTCAAATCTGGCTAATACTTTCTATAATCCCTTAAATGATTTATGGTTTGTTTAGAATTTTTTGTATGATTAACTTAGAGCCTCATCTAATCTCAAAGCCATTATGATTATTAGAAACTAATTTATGCACTTGTTTAGAGCTGTAAAGGTTGACCATGTTCTGAGTCTGTCCTAAATATGATTTTAAAATATGATAAATATTTACATCATTATGTAAATAATATAGACACTGGAAATGAAATAAATTTAACACATGAGCAACAATGCAGTAACAAAGAACACAGAAAAATTCTGTGACTTGTTAAATCAAACATCATATTCCTTCCCCAACAAACACACACAAATACATTGGAAAATAATTAGACAAACCCATAAGTTAAAATCAGATCAAAAATATAAGCAAAATAATAATTTTCTTTTTCCTAAGAAAAAAAAAAATAAAAGGAATCTGAAACAAAATTGGTCTCCCTCAACCCCACTTTTTCCCCTTGTATTTTAGTTGATGGCCCTAACTGGTACCTGATCAGCAATCTGTGCATCCCTCCTAACAAAAGCCAGTGAGTCACCAAGTCATGTGGATTTCATGTTATCAAATTTCATGACTTTATCCCGTTTTCGCTATTCCTACCACTGCTACCCTCATTATTGTTTACTAGATTATGACAGAGTCTCCTATTGGGTCTCCCAGCCTCCAGTGTTCCTTCTCTCTCTTCACCCATTCTTATCCTCCCTGACAACATAGTGATATTTCATTGTCATCAGAGTTATCTACATACATGAAAATTTGACCACTTATGTCCCTGTTTGGACAGAATTCTAGAAAAGGTGTCATCAGGCACATTTTCTCTTTCAAAAATTCTACTTGACAAGGAGAGAATAGACAGAGATTAAAATATCTGTATCTTAAGTCAGATGACTTAATGACATTGATCCAGTGAAGATACTGTTTAAAGGGATCTGTGGGGTAAAAAAGGATCCAGGGAAACCCAGCAAAAACAGTTAGGCTACCCACAAAAGAAAAAGAATTTGAAAGCCTCAGACATTTCTTCTGTGGGTGTCAGAAGACAGGAAGCAACATCTACAGAGCTTTGGAGGAAATAGTTGTAACCCCCAGATTTTCTTCCCACTAAAGTTTCTGCTCAGGTTTCCATCTGTAAATGAAGGCAAGAAAGAAATCTTGATTATGAGAACCCTAAATATATGCCAAATACGGATAATTACTGAATAAAATGTTTAAAGCATATCCTAGAAAAATTAAAGGTAAAACAAAAATAACAATTGAGTGTTGATACCATAAAGAACATGAACTCAGCTAACAATATAACTATAAATTTAAATGATTATTTTATACATGGTTACAACCTTAATTTTTATTATTATCCTTTTTAATAATAATTTAGCACATTCATAGGGTATATAGTGATATTTCCATACACATAATGTATAGTGATCAAATCAGGGTAATTAGCATATTGATCATCTCAAACACTGATCATTTGTTTGTGTTGGGAACATTCAATATCCTTTTAACCATTTGAAAGTATATATTAATATTTATTTTTATAAAAATAATAAATGAGAATTTATAATCTCAGACTGGGAAGAAAAGATGGGACAAATATCAAATTCCTTATCTCCAGGAGAAAGTACTGAAACAAAATAACAAAGAACAATAGAAACAATGAAAATGGCATAATTTATCATGCAAATATGAAGAAAAAATATGTAGAGGTTGCAAAAGTATGTAGAATAAAAATATTAGATATATGAAGAAAAATGGGCAGAAACACACTTTCTGTAGGAGACTTTACAGTATTGATCTATAATAGGTAAAATAGACACAATAAAGAAGATGTAGAAAATTAATAATGGAGTAGAGAAAGATACTTAATAAATTCCCAACAGCAGAAATTATGAAGATCATATTTTTACTACACAATAGTTTACCCTTATCCTAAAGAGATACATTTTAAGACTCCCAGTAAATGCCCAAAACTGAGGACAGTACCAAACCTTATATATACTGTATTAGTCTGTTCTCACATTGCTATAAATACCCGGGACTGGGTCAAGAAAAGAGGTTTAATTGGCTTATGGTTCCACAGGCTGTGCAAGAAGCATGGCAGCATCTGCTTCCTGGGAGGCTTCGGGGAGCTTTTACTCCTGGCAGAAGGCAAAGCAGGAGCAGGCATCTTATATGACAGGAGCAGGACCAGGTTGGGGGAGGTGCCACACACTTTTCAATGACGAGATCTCATGAGAACTAGCCTGCTATCACAGAACTAGCACCGAGAGGGATAGTGTTAAACTATTCATGAGAAACAGCCCCATGAACCAATCACCTCCCACCAAGCTCCATCTCCAGCACTGGGAATTACAATTTGACATGAGATTTGGGTGGGGACACAGATTCAAACCATATAATATATTATGCTTTTCCAATGCATACATAACTATGATAAAGTTTAATTTACAAATTACAGATAGTAAGTGACTAACAACAATAATAAAACAAAACAATTGTATCAATATACTGTAATAAAAGTTGCATGAATGCTATCTCTTTAAAAATATCTTACTGTACTGTACTCACCTGTTTTCTGACCATGGTTGACCATGAGTAACTGGAACCACAGAAAATGAAACCACAGATGAGGGGAGGATTGCTGTGATTTAAAAAAAATAAATAATAACTTTAAAAACATAAATGTGAAATAAGAAAAATAAGAACAAACCAAAACCTCAAAAAACTGCAAACCACACACACACATCTGCACCACACATACTCACTCTTAAGGGAAGTAGCCAAAAGCCATATGTCAGATTCATGAACACTTTCATTATTTGAAAAAATAATAAATTACTACAGTGAATTAAAGTAGATGAAAAAACACAGATATATTTGTATATTCCATGTTCTGCAAGAATACACTAAAATTAAAACAAAACATTTTGTCGCTTCTGGAGGCTGCTACGAACTCACTCATTATTCTGCAAATTGAATCAAATATTCATCTTTTCCCTTAAAACCTGTATGTGAGGATAAGCACAGTTGATGAAGGAAGGTTCTTTACAGAAAAATCACAGTGAATAAATGCAGAAGAATGACAAAATTAGAAAAATCACCATTTTGATTCCTTAATAAAATAATGGATCTTGGCAATGATTATCGATGATTGCTTAAAATCATTAGGTTAAAAAGTCGATCAATTTTTGTAATGAATGAATCAGTCTGACATCACGTGAAATCACTGACCCATTTTCACATTAATAAAAGTGCAACAATCAGACATTACCATGCTCTGAGCGTGATACCATTGAAAGTATTCAGCATCACCTATGAAGAATACTTGCCAAAAATATTTTAGACCTGAATTCATTTAAGATGTTGCACCTACCTACTGGTTTACAAGAAATAAAGGAGATGGAGAAACATCTTAAAATGTCATGAGACAAATACAGATTGTGGGAAATTTTACAGGGCAAATGATCAAATTTATCCATAAATAAATGTCATGACAATACAGGAGGGGGCTGTAGAGATTACAAGAAACATATCCACCAAATGCAGTATGTGGATTTCATTTGGATCCCAACATGAACAAGTCATTTATAAAGACATTTTAAACATTATTGACACTTAACAGTGATACAATATTAACAATATTGGTAATTACAGTCTTAGATTGCTTATTCAGAAAAGGCCAAAGAATCGATTGGAAAACTGACAAAATTGTTTAGTAATGTGACTAAATACTAGATAAGACTTTTGCATTCATATATACTATTAACTACTAAAGGTTAACAATTCTTAATATCTACACAAAAATCCAAAATACTTTGAAATAATTTTACCAAGAAATGTGTGTAAGTGGTTTGAAGAAAACTACAGAATTTATATAATTTATATATGATAATTAGAAATACTTAACATAAACTGTCTTTATACTCTCTTTCCCAATTGCCTCAAAAATCATTACACATTAAGAATGCTTTTACCCATTTTGTAATACACCTTGTTCATTACCTTCTTACCAATCTGTTAATGAATAACATAGTATAGGCAACTTAATTACTAGTTTATTTTAGTAAAAATGTCTCTCTTTACTTAGGAATCCCAAAATCATATACTGAAGTGTGTGGTTACAGAACTGTCTCATTATAAGAAGTTGGAGAATAACAATTGGATAATTTTTTCTTTAATGATTTGGGGTTGTTAATTCATTTCTGACTGTTCAGAATTAGGAAGTTGTAGCCTCATAAAGTTCTATTATGGGGGTCATAGCCTTTACCATTTCCTATGGCCTCATGTCATTAAACAACATTCTGCTTGGCTGATGCTTGCTACTAACATTCCTATGCAAAGCTCATCGTCTCTAAGGCTCCCATCACCAGTAGCAATTGGATGACTGTAAACCAGCCTAGGGAATCTTGTTCTGTCTGTTTCTGTTACCTCAGTTTGAGCATTTATGTAATTATATTGTCCAACTATAATCTAATCCTAGTAAGAATTAATGCTGTGATCGTAGACGATTGTTCTCTCTAAATATTTATGCTAGATAAAAGGATATCACAATGAATCAATTAAACTTTCATGTGTGATTATGATAATCTAAATCATCCCTTGAGTTAGTATCTAGTTAGGTATCACAGTAAACCCATCAATTAATTATCTGTTCAACATTTTATAAATAAGTTTAAATAAAACATGTTTGTAAAGTAGACATAAGTTCACATTTTGTATAAGTCAAGAGATTTTTCTGAGACCTGTATAGAGAATTTGCCCTCATCAACTGTAAAGAACTAAGAAAGTTATATACAGAATTAGGATAAAAATTTTAATAACTTTAAAATAAGCATAAATTCAACTATTATATACCACTTTATGAAATGCTTACCTATCATTTTACTTCAGCCATATTCCCATTGCAAATGAAAACTTTTATCTCAGTTATTTCAAAGCCAAATTATACTGCATTTCATATAATGGAAATCATGTGTCCCTCTGGATGAGGAAAATACATACTACATGGAAAAAGAACAGAAGACAGAAGTGAAGGCAGGAAACAGACTAACAAGACACCAATTATTGCTTCCATGCAACAAGTTGTGAATAGTCGAGATGCACCAACAGACCCAGATTGAGAAAGAACATAAGAAATCTAGCTCATGTACATATCTCAGATCCAAAGGCATCCAGAGGAAGTACCAGTTCTCCCACCGGGGACATGAGATGTTCACAGGATCTTTTGTAAAAGAAAGGCTAGAACAAAAGAAGGCCGGGAATGGATTTCTTAAGGCATAAATTGATTACAAATGTAGACAGATACTAATCTCAACTCATAAATTGGAGTAGCCTGGACAATATCTATGTTGACTAGAGCCTTGGGTCAGAATTTCTAGCCATAAGCAACTACCTCTTTTTACCATAGTTGGACATAACACATATTATTTTCTAGTGTGTCACGGTTTTCAAAAGGTAGGGAAGCACTATTGCCAGGAAACGAGTTATTAGTCAACTTTGCATGTTCAGTATCAAGTACTGCATCTGGTACATCCTTACAAGTGGGAATGTGCTTTGAAAGCTTTGTGAAGAGTTCTGAAATCATAAATCTTTAATATTTTGCTTATATCAATATTTTGTACATAATTTAGAAGTACTGTGGTTTTATATCTCATTAATATTTAGTTGATGATATTTAAAGTAATACCTGAAGCTGATGTTTATTCCCCTATACATGTATTTATTCAATTATCCATTTGTATTAAAGTTATCTTAAAAATCAACAGTTAGGTCCCAGTTCATGTAAAATGAATTCTGGATACGAGTCTTTGCTGGAGAAATATATATATACACACACACATATATATGCATATAAATATATATATCTCCAATATTTTTATATAATATTTTTCTATCCCTCTTTGGGTTACCTTTTCACTTTCTCAATTGTGACTTTTGATAAACAGAAGTTCTCAATTTTAATTGCTAATCACAAAGGAAACACAATTTATCCAATTATAAATTTGGATTTATGTTATATAATTTATAAAATTTATAAATCCAATTTGTCCAATCCTCTATGTTCTTTAAGAAGTCTTTACCTACTCTAAGCTATTGAAGATAGTCCTCTAAATTTTCTTCTAAAAACTTTGATTTACCTTCATATTATGTTCAATCATTCATCTTGAATAGATTCTATGTATGGCTTGAACTAGAAATTAAGATTGTTTTCCATGTGTATATTTAACTGGTCTGGCACCATTTATTGAAACTACAATTCATTCCCAATATAGTACAGTGTCATCTTTGTCATAAATCAGATAAATCAGACATCATAAACCAAATGGGTGGGTTTTGCCTCAAACTCTTTATTCTGTTTCATTGTTCTGTTTGCCTTTGCTCCATTACTACTCTGTTGTAATAATTGTAGCTTCATAAGTTTTGATGTCTTGTAGTGTAAGTCCTTAAGCTTTGTTTTTCAAGATTGCTTTAACCATTCTTGGCCCTTTTTATATAAATGTAAATTTTAGAATCAGGTTGTCAATGTCCATCTAAGGAAATGAAACAAGCTTTTGACTGGGATTGTAATGAATTTATAGATCTACAGGTCTAGAAATTTGGGAAAGTTGACTAAGATCTTTACCATTCGTGGATATATATCCTTCAATTTTTTACATTAGAAAAATTTCAGTAATGTTTTGTAGTTTTCAGTGTAAATGCCTTGCAGATATTTTGCTTGTCCTCAGTGTTTGATGCAATATTACTTAAAGGTGGACTATTTTTTTTCATGCTAGTATCAATGGTATTTTAAAAATTCATTTTCTATATGTTTATTTCTACAATACAGAAATAGTGTGATTTTTGGTATACTGACCTATTCATATATATTAATAAATTCACATTATTCTAGGAGTTTATAAATTCTTTTGGATTTTCTATGTACACAATAATGTCATTTGCAAATACTGACATCTTATTTCTTCTTTTCAATTCTTATGTCTTTCATTTCTTTTTCTTCCTTATTGCACTGGATAGGACCTTCCACACAATTTTGAATATAAATATGTGAGAGCAGATATTGTTGTCTTATTTGTAATCTCAGGCAGACCTTTCAATAATTTGCCATTAAGTATGATGTTTGCTCTAAGTTTTTTGCAGACATTCCAACGTCTATTTCTAGTTTACTAAGAGTTTTCATTATGAATGGATGCTGAATTTTGTTAAATACTATTTAGTATACCAATCAAAATGAGTATATTATTTTTCTCTCTTTCTGGAGAATAAAGCAAATTAAATTAATTCAATTTTAAATATTAAACCACATTTGCATTTCTGAAATAAATTGCCATTTGATGATGATATATTCTCCTTTTTGCATACTGCTGAATCTAATTTGCTAATATTCTGGTTAGGATTTTTGCATCTACATTCATGTGTGATACTGGACTCTTATTTTTCTTTAAAATGTCCTTGCTGTGTTTTAGTTATTGAAATTATGTTGACTTTATTAAAAAAAAAAAAATTGAGAAGTATTTCCTCCTCTATTCTTTGGAAGCTTTGGTTTATGTTACTTCTTACTTAATAATTTGAGAAAAGTCAACAGTGAAGCCTAAGATTTTAGAATGTATGTGTCTGTGGTCATATTGGGGGGTCTTGTAAGATTCTCCCTGGGGCCTGAAAGCTTAGGGAGATGAATAACTCCTTCCTTCTCAGGCCCAGTCCCAAGGTGCAAGGCCACTTGTATCAACCGTGGGCGTCAGCAAGATAGCAGAAGCAGGAAGAGAGCCTGCCAGAAGACACCTACCCTGGCCGGAAGACACGTACCCCTGAAGATTGAGAAAGAGGACATCTGGGTACAACATAGCAGTTACGTCAGACTAGGACACTTCCTGTTTACAGGAAACTATAAAACCTTTGCCCCGTCCTCATTTGGGGCTGACTGTAGGCCTCAGCCCACCTGCACCCAGGTGCTCATTAAAACAGCATGTTGTTCCACACTGCCTCCTGTCTGTTGGTGTGCTCTTAGGATTCGAACCCATACAAGAACCTTACATCTATCTGGTGCCGAAACCAGGGAGGGGCTCCAGTCCGTGTCCCTCATGGACTTACCCCTCCACCCCGGAGAGCAGACCACAGCAACTGGACAAAGGAAGTTCCTCAGCCTCTAGTCGCCTCTCTGTGCATGCAAATCAGTCACTGATCTCGCCTACTACTGGTAAGTTTTCCCGGGAGCCCAGTTAACAGATAAAAATCCGCACAGCCTCTCTTGGTTTCTCCAGTCTGAAAACCCAGCGTTGGTCCAAGAAGGCTCTGGTGTGTGCCAGGCACTCGCTGATCATCTGGTCTTAGGCGGATGCCTCTAAGCCATTTGATCCTGTTCCTGGAGTGAAAAAGGCAGCAGTGATGATCACTCCTTTTATCATATCCCTCCGGCCATCCAAGACAGTCTCCTTTTCCCTGTTCTCCCAAACCTACCCTCCGTTATGTGAAACTCACGGTCCTCCATTCCAAAAAACAGTCCTCTAGGCTGCCTCATAAAAAACCTGCAAATGTTAGGCCTCAGGCAAGATATCCACCCTAAGCACCTTGTCATTTTTTGCAATTCAATCTGGCCACAATACGAATTGGATAATGGGTCCAAATGGCCCACAAATGAAACATTCGCCTTTACAATTTTAACTGATTTAAACAATTATTGCCAACGACTGGAGAAATAGGGAAAAATTCCTTACGTCCAGGCCTTTTTGCACTCAGATCACAACTCGACCTCTGCAATTCTTGCTCACCTGTTCAAATCCTTCTCCGCCATTCTTGCTGCCCTGATCACCTTTCTCCTCCCGACCCTACCTCTTTTTCCTCATTCAATCCAGCTGACTGCTGTCCACCCCTCCCAGCCCCTACCTCTTTCTCTGAACTGTCTTCGTTAACCGCCCAAGCCTCCTCCTTACCTTCTCAGCTACCATCTTCCCAGCTGCCATCTTCTCAATCAGCAGTATCCACTTCTTTTCCTACACCGTCCCCTCCTCAGGACAATTCTAGTATTGCCTGTACCCATTCTCCTCCCCCACCACCCTCTCCTGAGGCTTGTAAACCCATCCTGCCACCTTTTGCCCCTATCTAGCCTTCACTGCCTGTTAACTCATCCCCCCACCCCTTCAAACCCTTAGCAGGAACCACTTTCAACTTCTTCCTTCTCTCCCGCCCACACTCGCTTGGGCACCACCTTTGGCCCATACCGCACCCTTACTTCAGTGCAGGTGCTAGAGTGCCCACTTCGGGAAGTAGCAGGAACTGAAGGTATTATTACAGTTCACATTCCCTTCTCCCTCACTGATCTCTCTCAAATTAACAAAAGACTCAGTTCACTTCCAGAAGACCCCACCTCTTATATTAGAGAGTTTTAGTACCTCACCCAGTTTTACGAACTAACCTGGCATGACCTCTGCGTTATCCTCTCTTCCACCCTCACCCCAGAAGGCCGAGACCATATCTGGACCCTAGCTCAGGCACATGCTAATACAATTCATCACCAAGCTCCTGCCCAGCCTTCTGTTGCAGAGGCAGTCCCCAACCAGGATCCCCACTAGGATTATCAAGACAGGGCCTCTGGACACCGCCATCAAGACCACATGATTGTGTGTCTCCTTGCAGGACTCAAAAAGGGTGCCCATAAAGTGGTAAACTATAAAAAACTTTCAGCAATCACCCAAGGTCCTAACAAAAACCCAGCCTTTTTTCACTCTGGTTTAACTGAAGGCATGAGAAAATATACCAACCTAGACCCAGCCAGCCCGAAGGAACTACTATCTTAAACCTTCGATTCATCTCCCAATCCACTCCTGATATTCAGTGCAAGCTTCAGAAGCTTGGTGACAGCCCTCACACCCCAGAACAAGACCTTCTTAATTTAGCCTTCAAAGTCTTTATCAATCGTAATGAGGAAAGTAAAAGGCAAAAACAGGCAGAGTTTCAAATGCTCGATTCCACCATCAGGGGCCCTGCAGGCCCAAGGGGCCGCAGCTCCACAAGGAAGTCTCTTAGAAATCCACCTCCACCTGGCGCCTGTTTGAAGTGCGGCAATGAAGGCCGCTAGTCCAGACAATGCCCAAACCCAGGTAAGCCCACCAGGCCGTGTCCCCTCTGCAGAGGACCCCACAGGAAGTTGGACTGTCAGCGGCCCCTGCAAGGACCACCCCTTCCTAAGCTAGCCAAAACCTCCTACTCGAATCTCATTGGCCTTGCCACTGAAGACTGATGGTGCCCTGGAATGGATGCCCCGGCAACTACCATTGCTTCATCTGAGTCAAGGGTAACCCTGATAGTGGCAGGTAGGCCAGTATGGTTTTTTTTTTTTAAAATTATTAATATCAGACAACCTACTCTGCTTTACCTAATTTTTCAGAATCCACCCAGTCCTCCCAAGTCTCTGTTGTGGGAATTGATGGACAAGTCTCGAAACTCCAAGCCACCCCTCCACTTTTCTGCTCCCTGCACACCTTTTCCTTCACTCACTCTATCTGAGTCCTGCCCTATGCTCAGCTCTGCTCCTAGGCAGAGATATCCTTTCAAAACTCCACACTATCCATTTCCACATTCCCCATAGTACCCAATGCATCAACCCAGACCCCTCCGGAGCTTCTAACTTTCTTCTACTCCTCCAACCTCCTACCTTAAAGCATGCAACTTTTCCTTATCCCCAATTCGTAGTTAACCCCGCTGTTTAGGATACTTCCAGACCCTCAGTCACAAAACACCACACCCCCCTCTGCCTTACCTTGAAAGAGACCACCCAGTTCCTATCACAGAAGCAGTGTCCCATCCCTCAATCAGCTCTCATAGGCCTAAAGCCTATCATTTCTGGCCTCCTCACCAGTCACCTACCCCGCCCAACAAATTTCCCTTTCACACACCAATTCTACCTGTTAAAAAGCCAGATGGAACTTATCAATTAGTCCAGGACCTCAGGCTCATTAACCAAGCTGTACTCCCAGTATGTCCAATAGTTCCTAATCCATATACTTGACTTTCCACAGTTCCCTCCAATACCACCCATTTTTCTCCTAAAGGATGCTTTTTTTTCCACAATTCCTTTACACCCTGATTCCCAAAACCTCTTTGCCTTCATGTGGGAAAACGCTGACACCCACCTTTCACATCAGCTCACCTGGTGTATACTACCTCAAGGTTATACAGACAGCCCCCACCTTTTTGGACAGGCCCTTGCTCGAGACCTCTGTACCTGATCCCTAAAACCATCCATGTTAATCATCTGCTCCTATGTAGCTCCTCTCAACGAGACTGCAACGCCCATACCATCTCTTTTTTAAACTTCTTGGCCCAACAGGGGTATCAGGTCTCCCCTAAGAAAGCACACATATATGCACCCCCTCAGTTACCTATCTAGGCCTAGCTCTTACCCCGCAAACCTGAAGGCTCACAACGGACTGCATTCCCTCCTCCAGTCCTTCCTGCCTCTGCAAACTAAGCAAGAAATTCTCTCTTTTCTAGAACTAGCAGGATATTTTGGGCTCCAGGTTCCCTCCTTCGCTCTACTTGCCAAACCGTTATACCAAGCTGCTAAAGGCCCTTTCCATGAGCCTTTAAAACCTGCACAGCCTATTACCCAACCTTTGTGTCTACTCCAGAAGGCTCTCACCTCAACCCTCATCCTCACTCTCTCAGAACTCACCAAACTTTTCTCCCTCTATACCGACCAATGGCGTGGAGTTACACTAGGTGTTCTAATCCAGTCTAAGGGACCCACCCTCCAGGTTATTGCCTACCTCTCCAAACAGCTTGAAGCCACAGTTCTCGGATGGCCTGCCTGCCTCCGAGCATTGGCAGCAGCTGCTGTCCTCACCCTTAAAAGCCTAAAACTATCTCTTCATGCCAACCTAACAGTTTATTCAACCCATAACATCAAAGACATGCTAGCTTACCACAGTGTACTAAGTCTCATCTCTGCCCTACAGTTCCTCCAACTGTATGCTCTATTCATAAAAATTCCCCAAAGCACCATGCTAACCAGCTCCCATCTAAACCCAGCCACGCTCTTACCTGAAGCTACAACCACCCGAGACTCTACATGCTTCTGTGTGAACACTATTCAAACCTTTCTTATACCTTTTCCAAACCTCATATACCAGCCCCTTCCAGATGTACTTGGTTTCTAAGTGGTAGCTCCTTCCTACATCAAGGATGTTAGCATGCTGGCTATGCTATAGTGTCACCCCCCAGACTATTGAAGCCAATCTGCTCCCCTTAGGAACCACCTCCCAAAAAGCTGAACTCATCATCCTCACTCAAGCTCTTGCTCTAGCAGCCAGACAACAGATGAACATATATTCAAATTCTCATGATGCGTTCTACACAGTGCACTCACACTCATCCATCTGGAAAGAACGGGGTTTCCTAACTGCAAAAAACACTCCTGACATAAATGGCTCTCCATCAGCAAGCTCCTTCAAGCTGCCAGCCTCCCACAGAAAGTTGCCATCATTCATTGCAGGGGCCACCAAACCCCAGACAATCCTATATCGGCTGGAAATGCGCTAGCAGATCAGGTAGCCAAACAAGTAGCCCTACAACCCATGCAAGACCAGTTTCTTTACTCCTCAGAAGCAAAGGAGGACTTCTGAGCCCAAAACCTTCAAAAGCAAGGACCATGGTATGTCAAGGAAGGGCGTATTATTCTTCCTTACTCTCAAAATCTTCCTTACCTCCAAAGCCTCCACAACGATTTCCATGTTGGTTACAAACCTCTCTTGCAACTTCTCCATCCTATTCTCACTTGTCCTCACCTTTCCAGTGACGTATGAGAGATTACCCAGTCCTCCTCTACCTGCCACTCAGTGTTACCCCTGGGGTCCCTCTGGCCGCAGTCTTTTCCTACCCACCAAGCCCAGGACCAGGTACCCAGGCAAGATTGGCAAGTAGATTTCACTCACATGCTGCCCAATAAATGGCTCCACTATCTTCTAGTCTTTGCCTGTACTTTCTCCAGGTAAGTAGAAGTGTTTCCAAAAACTTAAGAAGGTGCAAGTGTCATCACACAAACTCATCATGCATATAATTCCCTGTTTCAGGCTCCCAACATCTATCCAGTCCAATAACAGGCCTGCGTTCATCAGCCAAATTACCCAAGGTGTCTCTACATCCTTAAGAATAAAGCAGATTCTCCACACACCCTACAAGCCTCAGTCTCAGGCAAAGTTGAAAAAATTAATTCTGTTCTTAAAGCCCAACTCACCAAGCTGGCTCTAGAAACCTGCCAGTTGTGGACAAAAAAATCTCCCTTTCACCCTTATGAGACTTCGCACAACACCAAAACCACCCTCTTTTTTTTTTTTTTTTTTTTTTTGAGACGGAGTCTGGCTCTGTCGCCCCGGGCTGGAGTGCAGTGGCCGGATCTCAGCTCACTGTAAGCTCCGCCCCCCGGGTTTACGCCATTCTCCTGCCTCAGCCTCCCGAGTAGCTGGGACTACAGGCAACCGCCACTTCGCCCGGCTAGTTTTTTGTATTTTTTAGTAGAGACGGGGTTTCACCGTGTTCGCCAGGATGGTCTCGATCTCCTGACCTCGTGATCCGCCCGTCTCGGCCTCCCAAAGTGCTGGGATTACAGGCTTGAGCCACCGCGCCCGGCCAACCACCCTCTTTTTATAGTCCCTTTGAAATCATGTATGGCCGAACTTTTGTCTTGGGGCCTCCACCTTTACCAAACTCCGAGCCACTCGGGAATTATTTCCCCTCCTTAATCCAGACATGGTCTTTCATTCATGAAGCAACAAATAAGGCCATGCCTCTCCCTGTTGACACCTCCTTGTCCTCTCAACATAACTGTTTTGCAGGCACAGACGTGTTTATCTGCCAAGCCAGCCCTCACCAAAAGCTACAACCTAAGTGGACAGGCCCCTACACTGTGATACTCAGCACGCCAACTACAGTGAGAGTCCAAGGACACCCCCACTGGATCCATCGCACCAGGGTCAAGCTCACCCCCAAGGCTACTCCCTCTTCCAAAACATTAACAGCAGGCAACACCCTCGGAGTCCCTGTATATACTAATCTAAACAAAGAAAAATGATCCTTAAAGGTAGGAGGAAGCCAAAAATGGCAAGGGGACAAATGGCCTCCAGAAAGAATCATCAAATATTATAGTCCTGCCACTTGGACTGAGGATGGTCTATGGGGTTATCGCACTCCTATATATACGCTAAATAGAATAATTAGACTACAGGCTGTTCTAGAACTAATCACTAACCAAACTGCCTCAGCCCTGGAAATGCTCGCACAACAATAAAATGCACGTGGCAATTTATCAAAACAAGCTAGCACTAGACTACTTATTAGCAGAAAAGGGTGGAGTCTGTGGTAAATTTAATATCTCCAATTGCTGTCTTAACATAGATGATAACAAAAAAGTGGTTCCAGAAATTGCTTCAAACATCAGAAAAACAGCCCATGTACCAGTCCAAACCTGGAAAGGATGAGACCCAACAAACCTAGGTGGGTGGTTCTCTAATTTAGGAGAATTTAAAACGCTGGTAGTGACAATAATCTTTATCACTGGGCTCCCCTCTTTCTCCCCTGTGTTATCCCACTGATAATAAAAGCCATTAAAACTCTTGTTGAAACTACAGTTAACCAACAGACAATCCAGACAATGCTCCTGCTACTACGACACAATAGATACCAACCCGTCTCTCAAGAATACCCCCAAAATTGTTTTTCTTTTTCCAAGGTGCCCACACCACCCCTATGTCATGCCTGAAGTAGTTATTGAAAAAGTCGTCCCTTTTCCCTTTTCTATAACCAAATACCAGGAATGTAAGATTCTCCCTGGGGCCTGAAAGCTTAAGGAGCTCCTCCCTTCTCAGGCGCAGTCCCAAGGTGCAAGGCCACTTGTGTCAGCAGCGGGCGTCAGCAAGATAGCAGAAGCAGGAAGAGAGCCTGCCAGAAAATACCTACCCTGGCTGGACGACAGGTACCCCTGAAGAGAAACAGGACATCCAGGTACAGCGTAGCAGTTACATCAGACTAGGACACTTTCTGTTTACAGGAGACCATAAAACTTTTACCCTGTCCTCACCTGGGGCTGACACCATTTTAGGCCTCAGCCCTCCTGCACCCAGGCGCTCATTAAAACAGCATGTTGCTCCACACCGCCTCGTTGTCTGTTGGCGCGCTCTTGGGGTTCGAACAGATACAAGAACCTTACAGGTCTCTTTAATAATGTTTATTTATTCAATTAATATTACACTATTCCAATGTTATTTCTTCTATAAGTTTTGGTATGCTGTGTTCTTTCAGGAGTTTTCCAATTTCATGTAAGTTTTCAAACTTATTGGCATAATGTTGCTCAAAACTTCCTCTTATCAATATAAGATCAGCAGCGACATCCTCCTTTTCATTTGTAATATCAATAATTTCTCTGTTTTCCTTAATGAATTTACTAATCTTCAAAGAATTAACTTTTGACCTAAGTTTCTCTGTATATGTTTTTTAATTTATTAGTTTGTGTTATCTTTAATATTTTCTTCCTTCTAATCTGGCTCGAGGGGGATTCTTTCCTAGGTTTTTTTTTTTTTTGAGATGGAGTCTCGCTGTCACCCAGGCTAGAGTGCAGTGGCATGATCTGGACTCAATGCAAGCTCGGCCTCCCGGGTTCACTCCCTTCTCCTGCCTCAGGCTCCCGAGTAGCTTTTCTAGTTTTTTAAGGTGGAATTGTAGAATACTGATTTATAGTCATTTTCCTTCTCATATATATTTATATAAATTTCTCTCTAACCACTAAACACATTATCTTACAAGTTTTAATGTGTCTTACAAGTTTAATGTGTCATATTTTCATTATAATTTAGTTCAAAATATTTTTAGATTAATAGTTCCTGGTTCTAACATTTATTATTATTTTTTATTTCAATATAGATTTTTGTGGAACTGGTGGTTTGGTTACATGAGTAAGTTCTTTAATGGTGATTTCTGAGATTTTTGGGGCACCTATCACCTGAGCAGTGTACACTGTGCCCAATGTGTAGTCTTCTATCCCTCACCCCTCTCCCACCCTTTCCCCAGAGTCCCCACATTCCATTGTATCTTTCTTAGGCCTTTGCATCCTCATAGCTTAGCTCCCACTTATGAGTGAGAACATATGACGTTTGGTTTCCCATCTCTGAGTTACTTCACTTAGAATAGTGGTCTCCAATTCCACCCAGGTTGCTGTAAAAGCATTATTTTGTTCCTTTTTATTGCTGAGTAGTATTCCATGGTCTACCTATCATCTATCTATCTACACACACACATATATACACACATTTTCTTCATCCAGTTGTTGATTGATCGGCATTTGGGCTGGTTCCATATTTTTGCAATTGCAAATTGTTCTGCTATAAACATGTGTGTGCAGGTATCTTTTTCATATAATGACTTCTTTTCCTTTGGGAAAAGAAGTGTCTCTAGCTCATTGAGGAATGACCTTAAGATTGTCTATTTATGCTTTTTCAGACTTTTTGACATAAGCACTTAATGCTACGAACGTTCCTCTTAGCACCACCTTTGCTGTATCCCAGAGGTTTTGACAGGTTGTGTCACTATTCTTGTTCAGTTAAATAATTTTTTAAATTTCCATCTTGATTTCATTGTTGACCCAATGATCATTTGGGAGCAGGTTATTTAATTTCCATGTATTTTCATGGTTCTGAGGGTTCCTTTTGGATTTGATATCCAATTTTATTTCACTGTGGTCTGACAGAGTACTTGCTATAATTTCAATGTTCTTAAATTGGTTGAGACTTGTTTTGTGGCCTGCCATGTGGTCTGTCTTGGAGAACATCCCATGTGCTGATGAATAGAATATATATTTTTCAGTTGTTGGGTAGAATGTTCTGTAAATATCTGTTAAGTCCATTTGTTGTAGGGTACAGTTTAAGTCCATTGTTTCTCTGTTGACTTTCTGTCATAAGGGCCTGTCTAGTGCTATCAGTAGAATACTGACATCCCCCACTACTATTGTGTTGTTGTCTATCTCACTTCTTAGGTCTAATAGTAATTGTTTTATAAATTTGGGAGCTCTGGTGCTCAGTGCATATATATTTAGGATTATGATATTTTCCTGTTGGACTACTCCTTTTATCATTACATAATGTCCCTCTTTGTCGTTTTTAACTGCTGCTGCTTTAAAGTTTGTGTTGTCTGATATAAGAATAGCTACATCTGCTCATTTTTGGTGTCCATTTGCATGGAATACCTTTTTCTACACCTTTACCTTAAGTTTATGTGAATCCTTATGTGTCAGGTGAGTCTTTTGAAGATAGCAGATACTTGAATGATGAATTCTTATCCATTCTGCCAGCATTCTGTATCTTTTAAGTGGAGCACTTAAGCCATTTACATTCAATATTACTATTGAGATGTGAGGTACCATTCTATCCGTTGTGCTATTTGTTGCTTGAATACCTTTTTTTTTTTTTCATTGTGTTGTTGTTTTATAGATTCTGTGAGATTTACGCTTAAGGAGATTCTATTTTGCTGTATTTTGGAGATTTGTTTCAAGATTTAAAGCTCCTTTTAGCCATTCTTGCAGTGCTGGCTTGGTAGTGGCAATTCTCTCAGCATTTGTTTGCCTGAAAAAGACCGTATCTTTCCTTATTTATGAAGCTTAGTTTTGCTAGATACGAAATTCTTAACTGATAACTGATTTGTTTAAGGATGCTAAAGATAGGATCCCAATCCCTTCTAGCTTGTAGGCTTTCTGCTGGGAAATCTAATCTGCTGTTAATCTGATAGGATTTTCCTTTATAGGTTACTTGATGTTTTTGCCTCACAGCTCTTAAGATTCTTTATTTCCTCTTGACTTTAGATAACCTGATGACTATGTGCCTAGGTGATAATCATTTTGCAATGAACTTCCCAGGTGTTCTCTGAGCTTCTTGTATTTGGATGTCTAGATCTCTAGCAAGGCCAGGGAAGTTTTCCTCAACTATACCCTGAAATATGTTTTCCAAACTTTTAGAGTTCTCTTCTTCCTCAGGAACACCAATTATTCTTAAGTTTGGTCATTTAAGATAATCCCAAACTTCTTGGAGGCTTCTTCATTTTTTTAAGTTCTTTTTTCTTTTTCTTTGTTGGATTAAATAAATTCAAAGCCTTGTCTTTGAGCTCTGAAGTTTTTTCTTCTACTTGTTCAATTCTGTTGCTGAGACTTTTCAGTGCATTTTGCAATTCTCTGGGTATGTCCCTCATTTCCAGAAGATGTGATTGTTTTTTATTAATGCTATCTATTTCACTACAGGTTTTTTTCCGTTTGTATTCTGTATCTTTTTTTTTTTTTCTTTAAGTTGGATTTCACTTTTTTCTGGTGCGTCCTTTATTGGCTTAACAGTCGACCTTCTGAATTCTTTTTCTGGCAATTTAGAGATTTTTATCCTGGTTTGGATCCACTGCTGTGGGTGGGGGGTGTTAAAGAACCTTGTTTTGTCATATTTCCAGAATTGTTTTTCTGATTCCTTCTTATTTGGGTAGACTACATCAGAGGGAAGATCTGTGACACAAGGGCTGCTGTTCAGATTCTTTTGTTCCATGGGTGTGCCCCCTTGATGTGGTGCTTTCCTTTTTCCCCTAGGGATGTGGCTTCCTGAGAGCCAAACTACAGTGATTGTTATTTCTCTTCTGGATCTAGCCACCCAGTGGAGCTACCAGGCTCCGGGCTGGTACTGGGGAGTGTCTGCAAGGAGTCCTGTGATGTGATCCATCTTCAACTCTCTTAGCTGCAGATACCAACAGCTACTTTGGTGGAAGTAGCAGGGGAGTGAAGTGGACTCTGTGAGGGTCCTTGGTTGTATTTTTAAGTGTGCTGGTTTTGTTGGTTGGCTTCCAGCCAGAAGGTGGCACTTTGAAGAGCACATCAGCTGCAGTAGTATAGGAAGGATCAAGCCGGTAGGCAGAGCCATAGAGCTCCTAAGAGATTATGTCATTTGTCTTTGGCTACCAGGGCAAGTAGAGAAAGACTATGGGGTGGGGGGTAGGGGCAGGGTTGGGCATGTCTGAGCTCAGACTCTCCTTGGCAGGGCTTGCTGCTGCTGTTGTAGGGGTTGGGAGTGTGATTCACAGGCCAATGGAGTTAGATTCTCTGGAGGATTATGGCTGCCTCTGCTGTGTCACACAGATCACCAGGGAAGTGGGGGAAAGGCAGCAGCCACAGGCCTCACCCAACTTCCATGCAGCCCACAGCCTGAAAGGCCAGTCTCACTCCCATTTTGTCCCCATAATAGCACCAAGTTTATTTCCAGGCAGCCCGAGTAGGGTTGAGAACTTGCCTCAGGCTACAAGCCTCCCAGCTGAGAAAAAAAGCCAATTCACAGTTCCTCAGCTGTCCCACTGAGCTTGAAGCAGCAACCCAGCAAACCTCCTTCAAAGGGTCTGTGGCGTCTCTCAGCATTCCTGGTATGTTCCTGTGGTAGTTACCGGAGCAAAAGCTCATGATGTGGGACCCCACATGTTGCTCCGTCCGCCCAAGTGGTAGCTGCAAGTTAGTCCTGCCTCCTATCTGCCATTTTCTCCCTCCAAAAATCTATTTTTATCTATTTAATATTATTTATAAGTATTTTTAATTTCTAGTCAGTTGGGTTTTTTCCCTAAATAGCTTTTTCTTTTTTTTTTTTTCAATATGGAGTCTTGTTCTGTCACCCAGGTTGGAGTGGCGTGATCTCTGCTCACTGCAACCTCTGTCTCCCGGGTTCAAGTGATTCTCCTGTCTCAGCCTCCTGAGTAGCTGGGATTACAGGAGCCTGCCACCATGCCTTCTTAATTTTTATATTTTTAGTATAGACGGGGTTTCACCACTTTGGCCAGGCTGGTTTCGAACTCCTGACCTCAGGTGATCTACCCACCTTGGCCTCCCAAAGTGCTAGGATTATAGGCGTGAGCCACTGAGCCCAGCCTTTTTCCTAATTATCTTTCTAATATCCCAACATTTGGAGATTTCATTTGACAATCTTGGGAAATGCAATTATTTAACAACAGAGCTATAGTTAATATATTGTGTGGTACCCAGATAAAGAAACAATAAGCTCCATTGGTAATATGAGAAAATCTTCATTTTATCTCATCTTTTCAATACTAGGAATTAATGATTTAAAATTATTGTAGACAAAAATAATAAAAAAGATTAGTTTTACTTTACATTCCCTTACTAATTAATCTGAATATCTTATAAACATGATTATTGGCCATTGGTAATTCTTCTCTTGTGAATTGTCTGTTCATATCCTTCGATATTTTATTGTTGGAATTCACATTTTTATTAATTTCTAAAAGTTCTTTCTATGACAGGCAGGGAAAAGAAAGAAGTCTTTGAGTATCGAATATACCATACAGTATTGTGCCTGGTGTTTTACCGTGAGTCATTTGAAATTAAAATTCTTATTTCTTGAAATGCTTACATTACCACATGTATACTATCAGAAAGGCTAAAATAAAAAATTTCAAATAAAACAAGCTCAAATCAAGTTATACTTCTAGCCTGGAAATGCAAATTTATGAAGTTTTAAGGTGATTAACTGTGTTTGTCCATAGAAGTTAAAGCAAATTTTATAGACAAAAATGAGTTTTAGGATTACATTCAGGTGACATTCAAGAAGTTTTCCTTGACATTACAATAAAATTATTTCTTTTTTTTAAATTTCAATAGTTTTGGGGGAACAGGTGGTGTTTGGTCACATGGATAAGTTCGTTAGTGGTGATTTCTGAGATTTTGGTGTACTCATCACCCGAGCAGTTTACACTATACCCATTGTGTAGTCTTTTATCCCTCCCCTCCCCCCAACCCTTTCCCAGAGTCCCCAAAGTCCATTATATCATTCTTATGCCTTTGTATCCTCATAGCTTAGCTCCCACTTATGAGTGAGAATATATGATATTTGGTTTTCTATTTCTGAGTTGCTTCACTTAGAATAATGGTCTCCCACTCCATCCAGGTTGCTGTGAATGCTGTGATTTTTTTCCTTTTTGTGACTGAGTAGTATTCCACAGTGTATATGTACCACATTTTCTTTATCCTCTCATTGGTTGACAGGCATTTAGGCTGGTTCCATATTTTTGCAATTGCAAACTGTGCTGCTATAAACATGCATATGCAGTATATTTTTCACATAATGACTTCTTTTCCTTTGGGTAGACACCCAGTAGTGGGATTGCTGGATGAAATGGTAGTTTTACTTTTAGTTATTTAAGGACTCTCCATCCTATTTTCCATAGTGGTTGTACTAGTTTACATTCCTACCAGCAGTGTAGAAGTGTTCCCTTTTCACCACATCCATGCCAACATCTATTCTTTTTTGATTTTTTTGATTATGGCCATTCGTGCAGTAGTAAGGTGGTATCTCATTGTGGTTTTAATTTGCATTTCCCTGACAATTAGTGATGTTGAGCATTTTTTTTCATATGTTTGTCGGTCATTTGTATATCTTCTTTTGAGAATTTGTCTATTCATATCCTTTGTCCACTTTTTAATGGGATTATTTTTATCTTGCTGATTTGAGTTTGAGTCAGTTCCACAGGCTTAACAGGAAACATGACTAGGAGGCCTCAGGAAACTTACAATTATGGTGGAAAGCAAAGGGGAAGCAAGCACGTCTTACCATGGCAGAGCAGGAGGAGGACTGAGAGAGTGAGGGGGGAACTGCCACACACTTTTAAATCATTATATCTCATGAAAACTCATTCACTATCCAGAGAACAGCAAGGGGGAAATGCGCCCCCATGATCCAATCACCTCCCACCAGGCCTCTCCTCCAACACGTGGGGATTACAATTTGAGATGAGATTTGGTTGGGGACACAGAATCAAACCATATCAGGTGTATAGGTTTCTATTCCTTTCTCCATGTGCATACCAACATATGTGAACCTATATACAGAGAGGTGTTTAACTACAAAAATAAACATGATTTTGTGACTTTTTTTCACCTAAATATAACGAATAAACTGCAAGCCAGCAGAGATAGATCAAATTCATTCTTTAAATTGCTGTGTGTTTTTCCAACTACAGACCCTGCTGTGACTCACTTCCTAAGAGGACTTCACTTGCCATTTGCTGCAACAGACCTGCTGGCCTCAGAAAACCTTTAAGGGGCTCTCCAGTGAAGGGCTTTCCAATCTTGTAGTTGGGAAGGAACTGCTGCTTGAGACTGAAAAGGTCTGGGAGTTAAACAGCTCCTCATAGAAAGTTATCAGATGGTAAGAGGTCTCACAGGTCCATGAGAAATGAAGCCACCGCATCTCTTACCACTTAGTTTGCTACTGCCCAAGAGATGTGCACAAGGTGCTGGCAGATGCTGAGGAAACCACAGCGTGAGTAGGCCAGGAAAAGTTAAATTCATTTACGGGGCATGGGAAGAAAGAAGACCGGCGGAACAGAAATAAGACAGATGTCTACTGAAGCAGAACCAATGGAAAAGACAGAGGAGAATTTTAATGAAAAATATCATGGAATTATAGAATTAAAAAAAGAAAAGATTTTCAGAAACTAAAAAATACCACGATTTCTTAATTAAAAGTTCAACATCCAACAGAAAAAGAGAATGACTGACTTTGAAAATAACATTAGTGGTCAAAAAAATCGCTGGAGGAAATACCTCATAAGAGACCCAGTGCAGATAACCTGAGGGAAAAGACAAAGCTGCATGGAGGTCAGATCCAGGAGGCCAACTAAAGAGGAAAGGAACATGAGAAGTAATAGTAACATAGATAATGGAATAAAACATTTACAACTTAGAAAGTCTTGAGGCCCTGAATATCAGAGTTAAAGGGAAAATCCTGCAGATCTTTTAGTACTGTGGGGAAATGGGCTTTCTGGCTCAAGGACCTCACTGATATTGAATTTATGTCACATACCAGGTAAGCCCAATGTGTGTACCTAATGCTTCACACGGAAACAGTATTAAGCAGAGATTGTTAAATTCTAGCATTCAGCAACTTTCCTTTGTCATGTTGTGTCACTAGGAGCTAAATACCAACCTTAGGAACTCTGTGGTAGTCTTTTCATCCACAGTCCATCTAAAGCTGCAGGCACCAATTTTTAAATGCCATAAGCACAAATTATTTTGGTAACAATAAAAAATTAAAAATATGAGAAAGGAGGTATTCAAGGGTAAGACAAATGCATTACTGTTAAAAGAAACCACTATCTTTATTTATGAAATGGATACAGAGGTAGTATGGTGAGAGTTAAGAGCAGAGCAGAGACTCTGGACATCTGCCACTTACTAGCTGTGCGACTTTGGGCAAGTTACCTAACCTTTCCATGTCTTAGTTTCCTGAAAATTAAACAAGTTAATATATTATCACAAGTATTAACTCTGCAACATAGCAAGTGCTTAATCAATCATAGCAGCGCTGCTGCTGGGCTGCTGCTACAGTGGGAAAACAGCACTGTACATAGAACTTTAATATTGTAGACTTGAATTTAAATGCCAACTTTAAACTTAAGTTTCATACCACAGCCATAGTAGTTAACCCTTTTTGCTTACATTTTTCATATCTAAAACAGGAGTATGAATACCTGCTTCTTTCAACATCTGTCCATCTATCCACAAACATCAACTGAGTACCTAGATATTTATATGACTAAGATACATTTCAGACCTTAAGGAGCTTACAGTTTAGTGAGTAAAACTCAAGAGCTTTGCTTTCCTTTCATGTGGGCATTTCTTGAGGCTCCCTTTGTGTTAGGAGATAAAGAAACGGCTGCAAGGGTCAGGTATGTTTTTAGTACCATGAGTACTACGATTTTTTTAAAAAGTGACACTAATCTTGTCAGCAATTGTTGGGTAAAAAATGTGGCCAGTTCTGACACTCTGTATTTTGCTATTTTAAGAAAAATACTATGAAGCAATTGGGTCACTAGAAAGTAAGCATCTGTGGATGATACGACAGTCTTAAAAGTGAGGGGATCAGTGGGGACCAGGCCCTCAACTCTGATCAGGAAAGAGCATAAAACATCTTAAAGAGATATGTCTGTTCATAGGCTGGAACTGTGTAGTTCAAAACCTGCCTTTTTTAGAGATCTTTTAAGACCTGAGTGTTCCTTTGAATTAACAGCTCTAAAGTCATTGTCAAAGAGGAGTCATTATTACTTGATCCTTTGTAAACCACGTCCATCCCCTTTTAGAGTATCCTGCCTTGGCACACACAGTGGGAGATTATAGCAAACAAGTTCTTTGTCAACTTGGACAACTTCATCTCAATACTAAAGACCTTATTTTAAAGCTTCTTGATGTTAAGAGTGCTTATTTTGATCATCTCCATGTGAGTTGGCCATGGAAAGGTGGGATAAGTTGTTCTCCTTTAATCTTTTATTTAACTAAGGGGCTTTAGAATGCCTAAAATAATAATAATATCAGATAATCATTAGTATAAAATGAATAAAAGAGACTACAAATTGAAGACAGCCTGAATGTCTGTTCTTTATAAAGAAACAATGCATGACCACGTTTTTACCTGTCATTAGCAACTGGTATTTAATAGCTGTGACTTAAAACTTAGTAGCTTTAGAAAGTATGTAATTACACCATTATTAAAAATTAAAATTAAGAATATTTTACTTTATTACATTTATATATCGCCACAATATAATCAATTATATACATTATTTAAAATCAAATTGGCAAAGACTTACTAAAAATTCACTTGAATGGTGGCTACAAACATCACAAAGAATTAATCGGACTTCTATGTGTATGTGTGAGAGAAAAATTCTAAAAACCAATTTACTTTTAAAAGAAATTAAACCAGAGATAAATAAGAATTATCCAGCAAAAAGGAAAAGTAACAACTATCCTATTTTAAAGTTTCAGTTAGATAAATTATGTTTCAAAAATCTTTACATAAAAACTCTAATACTATCACCCATAAATCATAAAATATAACTGGTAGTATATTTATTTTTTTACCCAATCACATTTTAGACTCATAATAAAAATCTACTACTTAGAGAAAATAAATCTGACAATTTATTCAAACATTGCTACATACGAAGTTTTAAGAAACTGTAAATAATTCTTAATACTCTCATTTTGATTTTCTGACTTCTCAAGACTATTTTGTACTTCTTTCAAACACACTTCCTGATGTTGTGCTTTCTAAAGAAAAAAAGGAAAAAAATACAGATAAGCAATAATAGCATTCATTCCAAAGGAGCAGAGTCATAATATTAAAAACATATATACAGTAACTAGATAATTCTTTTTGATTTTTTAAAAGAATACTCACATCTGATGTGTTCATTCTTAGAGCTCACTCTTCTTTAAAATTAATAATTAAAGCACACATATGGTTGATTTTCACTGATATAATTTATAATACACATTCATTTAGCACCAAATTATTACATATTTAACATAATTAACTTAATAGGTTCTTTAACAACTTTTATAATTTCACATGTAACATGATACATTTTCATACCAGTTTTTGCCATTTTCTGTCTAAAAATTCACATTTTATTCCAAAATAATTAAATGTCTTAAAAGTTGACAGAACTCTAGTTTTGATAATGTGAACATTTTATTTCTAGAATCCCTTAAAAAATAAAAATAATTCTTCACATTAAAGTTGTTCTTTGAGGAAAAAATTTTAAACTGCAATACATTTTTTTTTTTAACTAAGGTGCATATGAATTCTTAAGTAGGTGAGTTCACTGACAATGCTTTAGATAACCACAGGTTGCAAATATCATCTAGCTTCCAATTAAAATATAGACACCTAGACAGAAAAGAGAGAACTTTTACATCCTTCATATCAGGTGTTCAATGACACCTGATACCTTCTGAAACTGAGCAATGCCCATCTCAGGAAATGGGGCAGGTAAAAAATAATGTGATAAGCTTAGCAGTACAAAGTCACAGGATAAATACAATGAGTTTTACTCAAAAATTTGGAAAGAAAAATAGTAACACTTATTTTGTAGGGTAGGATATAAAATGTCAATGGATTTTAGGATAATACATAAGACTTCAAAGACATTTCAGGCTTCAGGAGGGGTGCCTTGGATTAAGCTGCTGAGGTCATCCTCAGATCTGTACATCCATTCTGCGCCACCCCATTAGGGTACTTGGACAGAAAATACAAAAAGGCCTGCAGGTGAGCAGGGCACTGTGGGAGACACCAGGGATAAAGGCAACTACGAGACATGCTCTCAGAGTGCTTACAATTCAAATGGGGCTAAAGCAGGCATATTAAATACTGCCCACTTAACTGTCCCCTGGAAGGCATAAAACACACAAACTAATTTTTCAGCAATGTTTAAATCTATGCTTAGAATTCTAGAATTTTACTAGTACAAAAATTATCAGGTTTAACAAAACATCAGATCTTTATTTTTTATTATTATTATACTTTAAGTTCTGGGATACATGTACAGAATGTGCAGGTTGGTTACATAGGTATACACATGCCGTGGTGGTATGCTGCACCCATCAACCCATCCTCTACATTAGGTATTTCTACTACTGTTATCCTTCCCCTAGCCCCCCATGCCCTGACAGGCCCCAGTGTGATGTTCCCTGCCCTGTATCCATGTGTTCTCATTGTTCAACTCCCACTTATGAGTGAGAACATGCAGTGTTTGGTTTTCTGTTCTTGTGTTAGTTTGCTGAGAATGATGGTTTCTAGCTTCATCCATGTCCCTGCAAAGGACATGAACTCATCCTTTTTTATGGCTGCATAGTATTCCATGGTGTACATGTGCCACATTTTCTTTATTCAGTCTATCACTGATGGGCATTTGGGTTGGCTCCAAGTCTTTGCTATTGTGAATAGTGCTGCAATAAACACATGTGTGCATGTGTCTTTAGAGTAGAATGATTTATAACCCTTTGGGTATACACCCAGTAATGGGATTGCTGAGTCAAATGGTATTTCTGGTTCTAGATCCTTGAGGAATCGCCACACTGTCTTCCACAGTGGTTGAACTAATTTACACTCCCACCAACAGTGTAAAAGCATTCCTATTTCTCCACATCCTCTCCAGCATCTGTTGCTTCCTGACTTTATAATGATTGTCATTCTAACTGGCATGAGATGGTATCTCACTGTGGTTTTGATTTGCATTTATCTAATGACTAGTGATGATGAGCTTTTTTTCATATGTTTTTTGGCTGCCTAAATGTCTTGAGACGTGTCTGTTCATATTCTTTGCCCACTTTTTGATGGGGTTTTTTTCCTTGTAAATTTGTTTAAGTTCTTTGTAGATTCTGGATATTGGCCCTTTGTCAGATGGATAGATTGCAAAAATTTTCTCCCATTCTGTCAGTTGCCTGTTCACTCTGATGATAGTTTCTTTTGCTGTGCAGAAACTCTTTAGTTTAATTAGATCTCATTTGTCAATTTTGGCTTTTATTGCCATTACTTTTGGTGTTTTAGTCATGAAGTCTTTGTCCATGCCTATGTCCTGAATGGTATTGCCTAGGTTTTCTTCTAGGGTTTTTATGGTTTTAGGTCTTACATTTAAGTCTTTAATCCATCTTGAGTTAATTTTTGTATAAGGTATAAGGAAGGGATCCAGTTTCAGTTTTCTGCATATGGCTAGCCAGTTTTCCCAACACCATTTATTAAATAGGGAATCCTTTCCTCATTGCTTTTGTCAGGCTTGTCAAAGATCAGATGGTTGTAGATGTGTGGTGTTATTTTGAGGCCTCTGTTCTGTTCCATTGGTCTATGTATCTGTTTTGGCACCAGTACCATGCTATTTTGGTTACTGTAGCCTTGTTGTATAGTCTGAAGTCAGGTAATGTGGTGCCTCCAGCTTTGTTCTTTTTGTTTAGGATTGTCTTGGTTATGTGGGCTCTTTTTTGGTTCCAAATGAAATTTGAAGTAGTTTTTTCTAATTCTGTAAAGAAAATCAATGGTAGCTTGATGGGGATAGCATTGAATCTATAGATTACTTTGGGGAGTATGGCCATTTTCATGATATTGATTTGTCTTATTCATGACCATGGATGTTTTTCCATTTGTTTGTGTCCTCTCTTATTTCCTTCAGCAGTGGTTTATAGTTCTCCTTGAAGAGGTCCTTCACATCCCTTGTAAGTTGTATTCCTAAATATTTTATTCTCTTGGTAGCAATTGTGAATGGAATCTATTTATTTTACTAACTTTAGCCAAGTACTAGGGATATTACAGCAAAACCCACCTCATTTATTTTTTCAGAGGCTTCAATTACACAAAAAACAGCACACATATTTTACAATGTCAGAAACTCTAATGGTGAGTTTAAAAAAAAGTTTTGAAATAAATGGAAGGCCTGTGCTAAATTAAAGGTGATCGACATTTTGTTCTGATTAAGTTGTCATGAAACTTTTGATGGCAATAAAATCAAATTGTGCATGCCAAAAGTCATTTAACCCTTGAATCTTTTAGGTTTTCAACTTTTTAGACACTTGGGAATAAAAAAAAAATAGATTTAATGGACTCTCTGGATCCTGGAAAAAATACAGTATCATTATTCTCTATGTCATTATCTAGTAGATAGTTATTAAGTAATTTAATCATGAGTAATACTAGCTTTCAGAATATTCTATGCCAATTGACTATTTCATGCGTATTCAGGAAAAAAACAGAAGACTAATTGAACACAGTCAATTTGGTATTTTCATTTCTCGACTGAATGGACTAAAGTATCCATCTCACATGCATATCTAACAATACTGAATGTTTAATACAAAATTATAACTTTCTAAAATAAAATATTCATTATTCAAGACAGATATAAAACTCACTTACGTGTTTATCTTTAAAAAATGAAAAATTCATATCAGGATGAAATCAAGTAGATTATATCTGTGATTTTCATTAAGCAGTGGTCATTGCAAAAGTAACATGTAGGGAAAGGGCCTGATGAGATTTTATCAGATTTGAGGGCAATGCAATACATGCCATCCAAGGAGGCAGAATAATAAATTATTTGGCATATCATAACATTTTTATTTTTTATGTTTTATATTGCTTGTTATTTTTAATATTATCAGTAAAACAATAGCCTTGATTCACTCGCTTTGTACTTTCTACATGGTAAGAATATTAAATGCTATTTTTTATAATATGTTAAGCCATGCTAATACTTACACTGTTCATTTTGCAAACAAGTTGATTTTGTTCTTCATTTTTCTTTCTAAGCTCAGTTTCCAGATCTAATATTTTAATTTGTAAAGCTCTCTCTCTAGATGACATTTTCTCTATTTCTTCAGCAACCTGTAATTTTTATCAAAAGAGTAAAATAAAGTGCTTTCTTTAAAATATGATTTAAAGCCTTGACATAGTTATATTGTACCTTTTTTCTAAACATATTACTTGTATGTTATATCCAAGTTTAAAGATGTTCTATCTTGAAGAAGCATATATAGTGTAAGTATGTACTATACTTATCTTCGCAGCATTAAATATCTGCAAAATTGGCTTGAGATGGAAGAGATGTATACATTTTCACTGCTCTGTGACTTAGGTAGGTGTTTTCTCCAACAGTATATTTTAAAAACAGACTGAGACCAGTTACCATTTTTATAGCATTTATATTCACCAGGGTGTTAAGAGCAGTGATGGAACATAGAAATTCCTTGTTAAATGCTCATTATACACTTGGATTAACAGAACTGGGAGTAGGAACTGGTATACACACTTCCTACAAACACACACACACACACACACACAAACACAGAGACTGGTTCTTCATTCGTTCACTTCCAAACTGGTCTGAATTTGAATTTTCATATTTACCTGATTACTTATTTTGGCAGGAAGTCTAGCTTAGTTATGTTCTTCTAAGGAATCAGATATGTGGAAGCCTATTTGTAAGAATGCTGGGTTGGAGCCACAAGAATGAGAGTAGAGGCAGGGATTGATCCAGGAACAAGGAGCTAGTGGAAAGGACTGTCCTCCAACCTAATTCCTATGAACTCAGTTCTAAGTTATTATAAAGATTTCTTCTGTACATATTCCAAGAACAATTATGCATGAGAGATGCCAGTGTGATCTGAAGCTATGGGAGAAAAGGCCCTTAGGACAAACACCAATGCCCTCGGCACCATCCCCTCAGTGTAGGCCATGGTAACAGGGCAGTGATGGCACTCTCACATGGGCAGAAGCTACAGATAGCCCCATATTCCACCGTAGCAGGAGAGAAAGGAGAGGGCAGACATACCTCTGGGACTCTGAACTCTTCCTTTCAGGAAGGAATCTGAGAGCATACCTGGCATTTCCGAAATGCACTTAGGCTGAACCCTACCGGATTATGAGAGTGCTGAGAGCTAAGGCCAGGTCTCATTCATCTTTGCATCTCAAGCACTAGCAGATTGCCTGATACTGAAGTATTCACTGAATACTTACCTAATGGATGTAACTGAAATTTAATATTGTATGTATTTATTTATGCAACCATATTTGTCAAAAGGGACTTGAACATTACAGCTCACTGAATCCTGATCAAAACAAAAATGTTCAATTATTTGCACATTCAATTTGGTTGTATATAAAAAAAAGGTACAGGAGGAGATTATGTCTTCAAAGTGGTTTCCATCTCTGCCCTTTCCCCAGCCACATTACCATTTATCTAGTGAAGTAACTCTAGCCCAGCAATGTATCTGTTTTGCTTGAAAGAGAAGATAGTTAAAGAACAAAAATGTAATTGCTCCCTTCACCCTGTCATCAAGACAAAACAATAACTACTGGTTTGGCAAGATGTTTAAAAAGATGACTCTTTGGTAAATGAATTAAAAAGTTTCTAAATAAAGGCCATGCATACCTTTTGTCTACCTTCTTCTAAAGCGGCTTCCAGTTGTCTGGCCAATGCTGTATATTCTGCAGATTTCTCTTTAAACTTAAGATTGCTGTGCTTAAGACATTCTTCTTGGTTTGCCAGCTTCTTCTCAAGCTCTTTATTTTCTGTGTCCATCTGTTCTAATTTTCTTTTTACAGAAAACATATATTTCAAAAGTTTAGTGTGCAGAGAAATATGCAGCAGCAATGTTAAGTAATTTAATACTTACTGTTGAAGGTTTTCACACTTCAACTGAATAAGATAGTTTTCCTCTTCCAGAGAAAGCTTTGTCAGAAGACTGTGATTTCCATCAACCTAAAAGAAAAAAAAAAGGTTTCTTAGTCATTTTCTTCACAATCAACTTCCAAAGAAATCCACACAATTTATTGTTAGACCACAAGCAATGAGAAGATATAAATGTTACTACTCTCACACAGAAAGACACCAAGAAAACGTTATACTGTTAAAATGGAAGTTTTAAATTCCTGGTTATATTTAAAGAAGATGTGTTGCCTGTGTTGGAAAATAATCAACTGAAAAAAATTCAGGATGATGGCAATTAAAACATTTTGAACAACACCTTATTGAAGAAAGGTATTTATTTTGTTAAGTTGAAATACGAAAATTTTAAGCAGTATTAATCTCCTATTTTTGGATACCTAGGGTTTCTCTTATGGTTTTCTGTTTCACCTAAAAATACTGATTAATAATTGAATATCTGTGAAGTTGAAACTGTCAGTAAAAAATATGTTTTTTTGAGAAGCAAAATGAAGTAAACAATCAAAGACACACTCGCCCATGCCAAGACAGAATATTCTTCCCACTGCTTCAAAATCTGATCTAAATAATGTAAGAAGTTTTGATTTAAGGAAAAAATTTTTTTCTCATAATTTCAATTAGTAATTTAGGCTAATCTATGTCATCTGACATTTTACTAGAAAAATCTCTTTGAACTCTAAAATTTTGTCTGCATATTTCTATCTAACTTTTAAGTTCAGGGGTACAAATGCAGGTTTGTTACACAGGTCAACTTGTGTCATGGGGGTTTGTTGTACAGATTATTTCATCAACCAAGTATTAAGCCTAGTACCTATTAGTTATTTTTCCTGATCCTCTCCCTCCTCCCACTCTCCACCCTCTGAAAGGCCCCAGTGTGTGTTGTTCTTCTCATGTGTCCACGTGTTCTCATCATTTAGCTCCCACTGATTAAGTGAGAAAATGCAGTATTTGGTTTTTTGCAAAATTAAAATCCAGATTATATTTGGAAGATAGACAGGGAATGCTTCCTAAAACTGTCTTGAAAGTAAAAGAAAAAAGACTTGTCACCATCCTTGGACTGCTCCTTTAAAAAAATTTCATTAATTAAAAAAATATTGAGTGCTTACTATGTGCTAGGCATTGAGCTAGGAGACGGCTATGTGGCTACTACTAACAGGACACACATGATCCCTATTCTGATGGTATAAAAAGTAAAACAGAAAAAAAAAAAAAAACCAGACTGAAAAAAAAATCCCAAAAACTTGATGTACAATTCTAATTAAAATAAATTCTAATTTTTGTAAATTTCAATAATTGACCTTACCCTGACATCAAGGAACATATATGTAAGTATAACTTTGCTCCTTCTCTGATTCTATTACCATGTCTTCAAATGTCTATAGATTTGCATGAATAAACCAAAATAGGAATTTTAATTACCAATTTTTCACCATAAAATACTGAAAGAATAGCTTGCAAAACAGTATTATAGTATCTGCGTGAAAATGATGTTTTACAAACTAAGTAGATGGGAATTTAAAAATCAAGCTCTGACATGAGTGCCCTCAACTGGTGAAATCATTCCAAAGCATTCTTTTAACGCATTTAGCAAAACTCAGAAGGATGGCTGCACACCTGGCCCTGAAGCTCCCTAACGGTGTGTTCCTGGTCTGCACACTTCCCCTTGCAGCACTGCAGACTCTCCTGACACTCGTGAAGCCTCCGTTCAGCTGCCATCAAGGAATCGCAGACACGCTCTAACTCCTTCAGATGAGACTCCATCTGGCCTTTCATCTGAGTTGTGGCAGTAGGGAAATAAGTGCAAGATCACACATTCAGCATTAATATTTTTATTATCTTAAATACTAGATATGCTTGTAACACAAGTATTTTAGGTATAATGGCTTTAAATAAGAACACAACTGAATAAATATTAATTTAAACTCTGTTAAATAAGAATGTATAACTAAAAAGTGGGGTAGACTTTAGTTTTCAAAAAGTTTATTGAGCACATAAATAGGGTAAATTAGCTGACAGGGTGGATGTTTAACTAATTTTTAAAAGCAAATTTTTAAAATCCTGACATTATATTCAAGCACAGATTATCACTAATAATCATTACTAATAAAGCTGTAGTTGTCTACTATCCAGCTATAGGTTCTAAAGGAAATGTCACTTTTAGTCATTCAATCTTATAACTCAGATACTTACCTAAATTAGAGCAGCTTGCTTCACTCATCTTAGCCAAAACTGGTAGGGTTTACTGTATATTATTTAAAAATAGCTAGTATCATCAGTTCTCGCTTGCCTTTAATTTGACCATTAATGTTACTATCAACAAATCTAATTTCATCTACATTAATCTGCTTTGGCTACTGCAGTTCCTCACTGCAGCACTTTTGTGGAGATGTGAAAAGCGGCAACCTTAAGAAATGTTTGCACTGCTAATTACAAAAAATAGACTCTTTCCCTGAGATGGGAACACCTAATAGTTTCTGTGTAGTATCTGGCATTCTTGATCATGAAAGACAAAACCAGAATAAAGGATCCCTCAGTGTCCCTAAAACATCTTAGAAACCATGAGAAAACCAGGAGACTTAAAACAGTGAAGAAAAAGAAAATTTTCATTAAAAAAGTAGTTGTCTTGTAAAATACTAGAAAGAAAACATCGTGACCTCACAGTATCTGAAAAAGGCTCCAGCCCTTTCTGTCATTTTAACAGAACTGTAAAATATGCTTTTATTTGCAGTGCTGCCTAGCAGAAAAGGAGACATTTGCACTGGTATGTTTCATGAGAAAAAGAGACCAAAAGACATAAAATGGTTTCTTCGCTGGCCTGCTAAAAATAGGTGAAAAGTAATTCCATGAAAGCAGTAAGTTGTGCATTCAGTGGGCTATCTTTATCTCTGTATAACTGGAGGACGCTTGCTGTGGCTGACCCCTTCTTCACATTATTGCCTCGCTCTGACTCCTCAATCCTAAGATAGGGGAGCAACCCAGAGAGAGTAACCTTATTAGATTCAGATGGAACTGACCACTAACATCGCATGACCTCTGCTGCCAGGAGTCAGCATCCTACAGCTTTCACTGCTTCTTTACCAAAACAACACAAAAACCTAGAGATGCGGTTTCATTTAAAAACTTTAAAATATTCACAAAAACATCATAACTTGCCAACATTGGCCTTCCCTTCATTCTGTTGCAATAGAATAAATAAAAGAAATGATGGTTTTTTAAAAGATATTATTTTTCTTCAAAAATGCATTTAGCAGATATTGGCTTTGCTTTTTTAGACATAAAAGATTTATAACCAGAAAGAAAGGGTGAGATTAAAAATGAGAGGTACTTAGGTTTGTATACTTATGATTGATAACCATTTTTTGAGCTATTTAAAGTCTGTTCTTGCATCAGAAAAATTAAACATTTATGTTATGCTATTTTCCAAATATTAACAAAAAAGTGAAAATAATTCACATAAACAAACAACATTTCCAGCGTGGAAGAAACATTATTTCCTTGGAAAACAAAGTCTTACAGAGGTTAAGACTAGCCCTTTCCTAAGTATGAACTAGAGAAAATGACCAAAATGAATAAATTTGCATACTATTTATAAAGTAAAAAATATATAAATAAAATTTTTATATATTTTATATTTTATTTGAAATTCCAAACATACCTTCTCTATATTTTTATTTTTGGTTTTTGTTATTTGGTTATTTTTATGTAGCAAATTTTCACATCTGCTTTTTACTATTTCAGCTGCTTCTTGCAACTTTTGTACCTGAAAATAAAGTCTATTATTAGAGATACAACTTTGTACCTGAAAATAAAGTCTGTTATTAGAGAAACATATTATTTTTAGAATCATGAGATAAAAATCTAAAATTTAAAATTTCATTTTAAACAAGTCATTATTTTCCTATCAATATCCTCGATTGGTTCATCTAATGTTATTCCTTCTTTAAATACGGAATCACTCAGTGGTCTACTCTAACCCACAATCTTTGTCTGATTTACCTGTCTTCTCTCATCAATACTTCTAAACTCTCCAGTTGAGCTTTGAAGACTACAAAGGTTTCATTTGCAGATCAATGTCACTTCAAAGAACCAGTCTCTGGTCCAAACTAGCTTCCATTTAAATTATTTTTCCCACCAAATCAAAATCTGATTAAAAAAAAAAAAAGATTCTAGGCCCTGCACCCAGAATATGGTCACTCAACAACAATATTCCTGCTGAGGGATTAAACACAAATAACCAGCTGGAAGACCCTGATGAAGAAGAGGTCCCACAGTCCCCCACAATCTCCATTCCTACCTCAGACTTGGATGACTGAAATACTCTAACTGGAGGTCTCAACTCTAATTTTCCCATCTAATCCATCGAGATGCAGCCCCTTTCTACTGCCCACACTTTGCTCCCCTTAAGCTTTCACCCTTAGTTCATTCTTTTTTTTTTTTTTTTTTTTTTTCTGGAGATGGAGTCTTGCTCTGTCGCCCAGTCTGGGAGCACACTGGTACAGTCTCGGCTCACTGCAACCTCCACCTCCTGGATTCAAGCAATTATCCTGCCTCAGCCTCCTGAGTAGCTGAGACTACAGGTGCGTGTCACCACACCTGCCTAATTTTTGTATTTTTAGTAGAGACAGGGTTTCACCATAGTGGTCAGGCTAGTCTCAAACTCCTGACTTCAAGTGATCCGCCCATCTCAGCCTCTCAGTGAATTACAGGTGTGAGCTACTATGCCCAGCCAGTTCATTATTCTTTAATTCAAACTTTCTCTGACCAGTGTGTTACCCATCATGCAAGGACCTGCATAAGTCCCATCTTTCTCATGAAGTTTTTTCTTGAATACTACATTTCCAAAAAATAAAGGTTTTTCTACAAATTACCATTGAACACATGGTCTATTTCATATATATTGTCACATGTTCTTTTCTTGGCATTTCATGTGAATAAATCTGAATTATACTTTATTTCCTGAGAAAGGAGGCATAATGAACTTTAATGACCCTAGAAGGGAGTCATTAATCTAAATCAATACCATTAAATATACACGATGACAGACAAATATAGCCAAGATTAACAAGAATACATTAGAGGTCACATTATACCTATGTAATTAACATTAAATCTACTTTTAGGAATATCCATTATATCCATATGCAGTGTTGGAATCAGTAATTGGCAGAATCATCTATTTACAAAGATGTGTGGGACCTTAAGAAATATTTGAGTCATACCGTATTATAACCCACAATGATAGCCCCAACTCTCTTCAGTTCTGTCTATTTAGATTGCAAACAAATAGTGTTTTAAATTGTCTACCAATTTTAGTAAGCACTAAAATAAATGCAGTAGTCACCTGAGTTTTATACATTTCAACAAGGGTTTTCTGGTTTTTTTCTACTTCTTGCAATTCTAAGAGTTCATTTTCAACAGAAACTACTTCATCCTTCAAAGCAGCAAGTGTAGTCTAGCAAAAAAGATATAGATTTTATAAGTCATTAGAATATATTTATACTTCAGTGCTACAGAATTATAAAAACATAACTCATGTATTAACAAAGTTGATAAAATAATTATTTCTGATTGCATGCAATTACCATCTAAAATTTAGGAATTTCACAAAGTTAGTGACTAATACTTATGAACAACCTTCTTAAGATTTACACAGGACATATGATTTTTAAAACTTTTTAAATTTACTGACAAAAAAACTTGGAAATGTGCCTAGATATGAAAAATCAATAGAATATAGAGGTTACTGGAAAAGAAAAATACAGAAAAATTATACTTAGTACATGATAAAGGTTAGATTTTTAAATCAATGGAGGAAACATGGACAACTAAATAAATGGCAATAAAATAACTGTTTATTAGGAAAACAAATAGGTTGACTACCTGCCTCAGCCCAACTAAAGAAGCATCAAATGAATTAAATAAAAACTTTAAAAATTTTCAAAGACAATTCAGGTAAAATTGTATTTCATTTCAGGATAGCAAAAGTCCTAAAGAGCATAAAATTAAAAGAAGATATGAAGAAATGTAAAAGTCTGAGGTATTATCTTCCTTGCAAGCTTACTAGTTAGCCTACTGCAATTTCATGGATGCTATAACAGAAAGTACAAGATTCCTAGGTCAGAGACAGGGGACTTATTACTCATAGCAATAAGAGTAGCAAGACTGTCAGCATTTGTATCAGTTTCCTGAGCCCCAATTCCCACAGAGTAACCCAAACAGGCCAGGTGGCAACTGCATATGCAGTCAAATGCATTGCAAAACAATGAACCCAAATTTCTTATAGCAGGCAGTGAGCATGCCTGCCCATACTCCTAAGGGAGACACAGTTATCATATTCCAAGGATATCTACTATGCAAACATCCTTGAAAAGACAGTCTACATGGACAATGTCTTTGATTACAAGATGTGCAGAGCTGTGAGAGCACTCTCAAGAGAAACCATTTAAAAAAATGTGTGCGCGTGTATCTCTCTCCAAAATTTCATAGCTTTTCAATACAGTTTAAATGGCAAACAAAATATGAAAAAATATTAGCAAATGACAAATTTGATGCCTTGTCAAATAACATTTGTCATTACAAAAATAAAACAAATATAACATTAATATCCTTAATATACAGTTATTATATATTAATTAGGACAAAAGACAACTATAAAAAATGAGCAATTAATTCAAAAAGGCAGAAATGTGAATGATTGATGAATACATGAACCAGCATGTTCATTAGTTTTTATGCTGTAGGCACTGAAGTTCTATTAGTGAACAAAACAGACGAAATTCCCTTCCTCCATGAAACTTACATACTGGAGGGACAGACAGACCAAAAATAAGAATAAGCAGTAAAATAAATCAAACACAAAAGCAGCTAGGAATGACATGTGGGGGAAGGCCTCCTGAGAAAGAGACTTTTGAGTAAAACTGATAGGAAGAGTGTCTCTTTAAGAGAAAAAGGCAACAGCGGCAGGAGGCCTAGCAAGTTAGGGGAAAACAACAAGAAAGCCAGTGAGGTAGAAATAGAGAAGAAACGGGAAGAATGGAAGGAGATGAGAGTAGAAGAAGAAGAGAGGTAATAGAAAATGAGATGGTATAATGACTTGTAGGTATTTATGAACCAAGATATCTCTGGGGGGTTCGGAGCAGGGCAGTGACATGATCTGACTACATTTTTACAGGAACAACTCTACTGCTATACTGAATGCTGCCTGCAGGGGCCAGGGCTGAAACAAGGAGAATGATCATGAGGTCACAGTAACAATGAGAGATGATGGAGGCTTGACTCAGGATAATGACAGTGGTGCTGGTGAGAAGTCGTCAAATTCTGAATATACTTGAGGTAGATTTGATGACAGACTGGAAGCAGCGTATGAGAAAAATGATGATTTTCCATTAATTGGGATGAGGAAAACTGTAGTATTTACTATTTTGGGAAACATCAAGAGCTCCATTTTGGACATGACAACTTTGAGACATCTATTAAATATCGAAGTGGAGATGTCAATCAGGCAGCAGAATATACGTCTGGAATTCAGGGACAAGGTCTAGATTAGAGGTATAAATTTGAAAGCCTTGAGCACATAGATGGCATGTAAAGCCACAAAAATAAATGAGATTATTTATAAAACTTGGAGAGATTTGTTTTAAAATTAGTACTTTTAATTACCTGGTACTGGAAAATGTATAGGGACTGTTTTACTTATAGTAGACACATTTATGATAGGTAATTTGGAAATACAGAACAATATTAAAAATGAGTCTCTCTTTTGACCAAACAATTAAATATATCCTAAGAAAACAGATAAGCAAAAAAGACTCACGAAACTATGTTTTTATTTGCAATAGTAAAAAAGCTATTGGAAGTAGCATATATATCACACATAAAATAAAAAAATTATATATATGCTAAAATATTAATTCCAGTTATCTTTCAGTTGTGAGATTATGGGCGATTTAAATTTTTTTCCTTTTGTGTTTTTCTGTTTTTCTAATTTTCTGCAAGAAACAAATACAACTTTTTAACCTTCCAAATAAACTTTCTGTTGTGTCTAATAGAGGAGGTTACTGGGCCTTGGAAGCAGCATTAACAGTTTATTTTTCATTTGCAACTTTAAAATCTAAAACTATTCTAAAGTAATTAAAAGTAATAAAACACAAACATCTAGGCTGCAAAAAAACTGCATTTACACTGCAAATAACATATGCCAAACTTATTTAAATGTTTTCCTTAAAAATCCAGAAAATAATGCATTAAAAATACATTTCTTAATTATTAATAGAATACGCTAAGATACAAACTTTAACTCAATGACTTTTATAGTCTATATAATTTAAAATTAATTCATAATTTTATCAAAAACTAGTTTAAAATATCTTTCTAATCCTTTCTCTATGAAGGATTTCAAGAAAATAAGAAAATAAACATAATAAAATTGCTTCCTGTTTCCAAATAGAGTAATTTAAGCATTCACTCAATAAATATCCATCAAGAGTATATGTCACACCTTCCCTGGGCAACCTGTGTGTACACAAAGATAGGAGTTTACAAGGAGAGATTAATTGAGAAGACTTTGGGAGGAAGTAGCATTTGAGCTAAACTTTAAAGGAAAGGTAGGATTTAGATACTGAGAAAAATGGCATTCCAAAGTGTAAGAGAACTATAGGAGTAGATGCAGAAAACATAAAACGAGTATTCATATTTGGCTAGAGCTCAGAATAACTAGAAGACGACATTCCCTAGTCTCCCTTGCAGCTAGGTGAGGGTCACGTGCCTAAATAAGTAAGAGAGTCAAGTCATATGGGAATTTTGAGAAGGCTCCTTAAAGGGGAGGAAATCTTTTAAAAAGGGAGGTAATGCATCTTTTTTTCCTCCATCCTGTTGCTTGAAACTTGACTATAATGGCTGAAGCTCCAGCCTCTATTCTAGATCAAAAGAATGAGGGTCATACCTAGGGATGGCAGAACAGAAAGTTAAAAAGCTAAAGAGCCACATCAGTTTTGAAGTGCCAACTCTGTACTACTTCTACATAATAAACATATATCTCTATCTTACTTAAGCCATATAATTTGGATTTTCTGTTATATATGGTGAAGCTGAATCTTAATATAAGGCTTGCTGAAATATAAAAGAAACTTCCCTAGTGTTGCTAGTGTATTTTGTTTCCTGGAATTTTCCAATACAATTTCTGGCAAACTTTATATAACTTAAAATGTGAGACAAATCAAATTTCTAATTATAAAATATGAACAAGATTGTGCCTAGTATTTTTTTCCTGTCTTCTTCCAAATTCTATTCTGGCTCTGCCAGTAAACTAGTTGTATGATCTTGGGCACGTTATTTAATCTCTCTGAGTTTCAATGTATTCATCCATAATTAAGAAAAGCATCTTTATGATAGCATTGACATGAGAATTAGAAGTAAAAAAAATGTAAAGTACTTATCAAGTGCCTCCTACATTAATGGTAATTGATAGATAGTAGCCATTATGGTTGCTACTCTCCAGAGTCATTTATTAAATGACTGATGTATTCTAGGCACAGTACTAGGCACTAGAAGTAATGGGAGGATAAAATGATCCCTGGCCCTGGTATGTGGAGGATGCAGGGAAAAACAGCCCTCAGAGGGAGAAAAATTATACAAACAAGTAAGTGTAATGAAGTTCTACCTGCAAAATTAATATAGAGAGAATAAAACAGGGTGAAAAATGGGAAGATTAGTAATGTGCCCTATTACAGAGAATTTCCTAGGTTTAAGGAGTCTTCTGCTGGAAAACTAACCACATGTTAAAATCTCCATTCATTCCCAAGACCATATGACCAAACTAATATAAAGCAAAAGGAATGTTTATAAGTCAACTTAATAAAAATAACAGACCAGGGGCTGTCAAAGGAAAAAATATTTTAATGCTTCTGGAAAACTGATGACTGACTAATGAATCAGGAATGGATTTAGGCAAGGAGGAAGTTCAACTACCTGAAGAATCTAGAGAGGCACAGGGCTAAGGGCAAGAGTGAGACCTGGGTTTGAAAAGGATTAATTCAAAGTCTGTGAATAGAACAGCTGACTACCACTACCCTCCACCCCCTGCTCACACACTCAAGGGAAGAACACTTGTAACTAGGAGTTTACTTCCCAACAAACAAAGATAAGACAAGTCCTTCTCTAAAGAAATAGAATGAACTGTTTGGGAACAACAGAGGGATGGTGCTGGTGACCCAGAGCAAAGACGCATGTATTTTGGCATTTTTTAGGGGCCACCAGTAAACTGCTAGTTTCCCAACAGTTGAGAAAAGTGAAGTGAAACCAATCAAGTGACAAGAACCATCCACATATCCATTTGGTTTTCTACTGTTTCATTAGTCTTTTTATTGTCTCATTTGTAAATTCTTAAATGTCATCAGACTTTTGGAAAAAGAGTATCATGAGAGAGCTCTAAAAGTTTTTTATATATAAAAAAAAAAAAGGAAGAAAAAAATTGGTTTGGGCGCAGTGGCTCGCACCTGTAATTCTAGTAGTTTGGGAGGACAAGGTGGGAGGACTGCTTGAGCCCAGGAGTTCAAAAGCCCAGGAGCCTAGGCAGCACAGGGAGACCCCAACTACACACATACACACACACACACACACAAATTAGCTATGTGCTGTGGTCCCAGCTACTTGTGAGGCTGAGGTGGGAGATTGCTTGAGCCTGGGAGGTCGAGGCTGCAGTGAGTTCTGATTGTGCCACTGCACTCCAGCATCAGCAACAGAGCAACTGTCTCACAAAAAAAAAAAAAAACCAGGCCAGTTGGAAACAATAAATTGAAACACTGAAAAAAAAAAAAGAAAAAATTTTTATAGGTATTTTCAGATATTTGATGATAGGAACACTTGGGGAATACTTTTTAAAATTCTTGAAAATTAAACTTTTAAATGAAGGATTAAAAGATAAAGACCAAAGAAATCTGCCCCCAAAATTGAACAAAACCCAGAAATTGAAGACAGAGTATCAATCTAGGAGGTCCAACAAATCAACAATACAATCAGCAGTACATCCAGACAGACTGGAGAAAATGGAAAGGGGCAGGAGAGAGAGCCTCACCAAAGAAATAATATAACAGAATTTTCCAGAGGTAAAGGACATGAGTCTTTGAATTTACAAAGTCTACAACGTACTTAGCACAAAGTACTGGAAGACACAACTAGATGTGTGTGAAGTTTCAAAACACCAAGGATAAGGGGAATCTCTTAAAACTTTCAAGAAAAATAAAAAATGTCACTACAGAGGAATAAGTATCAGACTGATGGCAGATTTTCTCTACTAGCAACTCTGACTTATGGAAGACCATGGAGCAAAGCCTTCAAAGTTCTCAGTAAAAATTACTTTCAATCTAAGTTGCTATACCCAGCTGAAACCATTAATCAAAATGACAGAATAAAGGCATTTTTAGACATGTGAGACCATTTTAATGTTTACTTCTAATTTTCCCTTCCTTAAGGGAATATTATTTGCAGATATATTCCAGTAAAAAGAAAAAGAAACACAATGTGGGTTCAAGGAAACAGTGGAACCAGGGTAGTAGTCAAGAAAATTCCAGCATGGCATCTGGGCAGCAGGCCTAGAGACCAACCCATTCAGACTGAAACAAGAAGATAGAAGGCCCTAAGTAGAAGAAATCTGGGGAAAATAGGTTCTTCAGGGAACAGAGATAGGATGAAGAATTTCAAGAAGGGGCCGGGGGGGTGGGGAAGACAACGATAAGGGCAAAGAGTACAACAAGTAGGGTTTTTGGAAACTCCAGGTAAAATTTTAAAGTTGTACAAGAAAAAAACATGCATAAACATATTACTTGACTGTGTAGTGAAAGAACAATTATAAGTCATTACTATTAATGTTTAGAATCAATCCATTAAAAGAGCACTTGAGGTTACAGAACAAATTGTCAATTTAATAACACTGGAGAAGTGAATGTGGGGAGAACAGATAGAGAACAGGTAGTTGGAAAACATCCTTATTTTCCAAATAAAAGGTGAAGATATATAATCTGTCCTATGCTTCACATTTCTGTCAAGTGAAGCTCATCTTACAATATTGGTAAGCAGGGGAATGATGTATAACAAAGAAGTAACTTTTGTTCAGATGCAGTTTTTTCTAGCTCATTAATTGTCTGAACCATGTAAAAAATATCAGCTGAATACAAAGCGCACAAACACGGCTGAACACAGCAAGCCACAGAGGTACACAGCATTCTACATAAAGCCCATATACTCCATGTTCCTCCTCCTCTTTCTTCTCTTTCGTCATTGAGCCCTATCTTGGAAGTGCTTATTGAATATTGCCCTTATGTTCATATCTTATGTCCATAAAAGCCTTAACTCTTTTAGCTTCCTGTATCAAACTACCTTCACTTATTTTTTCGAAAGCATAAAAGTTATATGTTTGTTGTAGTATTTATTAGGAATTTAACATGTCTTTTAGTTGTATTAGTATTTATATTATCAATTATGTTAGTGCTCTACTAATTAGAAGGTTAATATAATTGACTAAATGTGATAAACCAAGGAATAGTACAATATATAATATACTGATACACAGATAACCATGAGAAGAATAAAAACAGAAATTGTTTAGAAATTTAAAACTAGCTCCTCAAAGAAGTTACAAATTAAAACCATAGATAACATTTTTACCTGCCAAATTAGCAAACACTACAAATAAAAACACACATTTCATTTCCTGTGCTGATGAGGTATAGAGAACTAATGGCAGTACGGGTAATAAAATACCTTTTCAGAAGAAATGTAGCAAAGCATATCAAGAACATTCAAAATGTTCATATTCTTTGACTCAGTAATTTTACATGGAAATCTAAGCTAAAGACAATACAACAAGAAGTTTATGTACGAAAATGTTCATCAGAGCATTATTTTATTAAATGTTAAAAACAATGGGAATAACGTGAATGTCCAACAAATAGGGAATCACCTAACACTTCTACATTGAATATATATTACAGAGTAATTTTAAAGGATGCTTATAAAGAGTTTATATGTTGTATACATACAGTATCTGTTTCCATTTTAAAGTGAACAAAGCAAGACATTATTTTAATTACAACTGTGAAAAAACAAGTATTACAAAATACAGTTATCTCCAAGGAATGTGGGATCAATGATCATTCTGTTCTTTCTATATTTCTATAGTTTCCAATTTTACTGTAATGAGTATATATTCTTCACTCAAAAGGTAATACTGAATAAATTGTCAGAAGTTGGAGGAACTATGTTCACTGAATAAATGAACTTCTTTTTATTAAGAAATAAGAAGTTCATACTGCTTGAAGGACTATAAAGGACTTACAAAATTTCTTGAAGGAAAAAATTCTAATTCAAAATATCACAATGTCACTGCCAAAAAAAAAAAATGGTATTAAGGTACATTGCAATTTTGATTTTTTAAAAAATCTTTCCTAACAAAAAGTAGCCAAAATAATTGTATTACTAAATACATTAAAGGTGAGAAAAGAAGACCCTGCTACTTCCTATAACGTATATCACTTAGATTCCTATTTCCTCCACTCACTCTGAAAGACCACAGTCAACAGGACTGGCAATTTCAAGTCCTGCACTCCAAACTAATCGAGTCTTTCCACCTGGAACAAAACAGACTTGAGATTTGTGAGCCTAGCTTTGCCCCATTGGTCTAAAGGAGACTGAAACTCAACATCAAGATGAGAAAAGTTACCAACTTTATAAACCTACAAAGGGAAAGAATCTTTTTGGCTTGGGCAATCTGTTGCCTTCTGCAATATATAATAAACTATCTTTAATTACTATATACTGTACTGCATAACACTATGAATCTCCCACAAAGACAGATCAGTATGTAGAAAACAGATCGGCTCCTAAGAAAATAATGCTAAGACCTACAATGGATAAAATTCTCTTCTCAGCACACATTTTAGACGTATAGCGAAAGAAGGGTTTAGAAAGGGTAAAAGAGATTTGGATGTATCTCCATCAGAAAAATAATCTTTTAAAATAACAATTCAGAACCTTAAAGCCTGGAATGCTACCATTTTATTAAAATAATTTCCTTTGGTGATGATTTTTAAATTGTGTATATTTTTCTCATAAACAAACTCATTTTCAAAAACCCACTGCAAGTTTTATATAATGTGTAATTCTAAACAGCCAGTAATTATAATGCTTCCAAGAAACAAGTGCATTTCTAATGCAAAACAAACAAACAAAAACAAACCTTAAATCAAAAAAAAAAAAAAAAAAAAAAGCCTTAGATCTTCACTTCTCTTTTAACATTAAAGATCTTTTCTCTCAAGGACCACAAAATATATCTGCAATATCTCTTAGGAATTTAACATGTCTTAAGGACATCTTAATACACAGACTAAATGTATTATCATTTAGTTAATTCTAATTACAGTGATAGAATTAAACTGCTATAAATACAACAAAACAATGTCAGATGCTTATTTTATAAGTTTCTCTAAAATGTACTCTATACTACTAATATATTATTTTTCCTGTGCATATAAACTTTATTTCATGGTTTAAAAAGGTTCTTTTCTGTCTTCTATTTTCTGTCCTCTAAAAGTATTATTATGAAAGTGGAAATGATGCCATCATCTTTCAAGTTCCATCTGGTTATATGTATCTTGGGTTGACTGAGAACTCAAATATCTCTTTTTCTCAGAAAATTTAAAAGCTTCTCCCCTGTCTCTCCTCTGGTACCTATGGAAAGCAATTACCTCTTGGACATGAGTAAGCTGGAAAATTCTTTCTGATTATGAAGCAGCCAAGAACATACTTTCTGGTTTCAAACAGACCAGGCCTGAGGTTATATCCTATTGTAACCATGACACCTAGAAATAATCTTATGTACTAAAGTTAATGTAATTTGGATGATTCATTTAACTGCAAAATTGGATAGTAGTTTATTTTAAAAGTTGAGGCAAAGAGACTGTTAACTTCATAAATATTATTTAGCACTGCTGAAAATATAATATCCTGACAAGCACAGAAGACAAAATTATATAAGAGCACTGCTCTAAACATACTCTTTCTTCAAGTTATTTCTACTAAGTAGACTGTGGTCATTATACAATACATGCCTGTACAAACACTCATACATAGTACCTTTAATTTTGTATTCTCAAGATTCAGAGTTTCATTTTCATATTCAATTGAGTGAATTTTCCTAAGAATTTCTTCACATGAATTTTTTCCATCGTCTTCCATTTTCTTCAGAGCTTCCAAAAGATTGATGATTTGCCTTTATAAAATGAATGACACATTTTATAAAAGTCATAAAAATTTTTATTCAAATAACACATTTTAAGTGTGTTTCTGAAATCACTTTGGTAGGATGCAATGTTTCAAATAGGGAATACACAACAATAAATAGAACTGATAGAACAAGAAAAATAGGGAGAAGTAATCCAAAAGGGTACAACCAAAGTAACTGTGATTAGAAATAATTACCCACTGACGATACCAACAAAAAATTATCCAACATGCTCTTTGCTGTTCAATAAAACTTCTAAACTATTATCCACAAGTATGCACATCTCTCTCTTCCTCTCATTTATACACATGCACACATATATACACTACTTAAAGGACAAGGTTAAAGAAAAGAATTAAGTGAGGCAATAACAACTAAACTTTAGAAATGAATTATATATGGTAGTTTTCAATGACAAAACTGAAGACACAGAAAACACTTAAAATCAAATATTCAGGGTTCATTATAGTGTTATCAGTAATACATTTCAAATAATAAAATACATGTATTTTTATTTTTCATTTTCTTTGTTATGCATTTAAGTCACTTTAATTAAGGAACAATAATTTTTAGGATTTTCAAAGCAGTTATTATAAATTTTTAAATATATTTTTATACATTCTTGTTTAAAAGAGAAACATCACCTCCATTTAAGAAAAAGTAAATATTAACATTTACTACAAATAATAGATGGCATACTGAAATACTGAATGATAATCTACAAGTTTAAAATTTCAAAATGTGGGCCAGGCGCGGTGGCTCACGCCTGTAAATTCAGCACTTTGGGAGACCAAGGTGGACAGATCACAAGCTCAGGAGATCGAGACCATCCTGACCAACATGGTGAAACCCTGTCTCTACTAAAAATACAAAAAAAAAAGTTGGGCATGGTGGTGCGTGCCTGTAGTCCCAGCTACTAGGGAGGCTGAGACAGGAGAATTGCTTGAACCCGGGAGGCAGAGGTTGCAATTAGCCAAGATCACACCATTGCACTTCAGCCTGTGCAACAAAGTGAGACACTGCCTCAAAAAAAAAAAAAAAAATCAAAATGTGAACACCAATTCACTTTTAATGAGCAATCATTTTAATTATTTTTAGTAGTAAGGTAAGAAAACTTTACAGAATTATAAATGCAAAAATATCAAATCATATAGGTAGCACCTTTACCATATGTAATCTAAAAAAATCAAAATACAAACAACTCAAAGAATTTTTTAAAAAGTGAAAACTCTTACTAAATAACAAAAGATTCTAAATTTTTTCTTACTTTTTCATTGTTTCAATCTGTACTTCCAATTCAGTTTTTTCTATTACCATTTTCTCATAATGACTTTTCCAGGCATTGGAAGTTGAAATTGTTTCAGACAACTTGGCTTCCTAAAAAATACATAAAAGTATTCATACTATAATTTTAAAACATTTTTGTTTTGCTCAGATCTCTAAACACAAATACATTATAAACTGGGAAGCAATCTTCCAAAAAGTATGGAACTTCAAATACAGAAAACTGTACATGCATGTTTATAGCAGTGCAATTCATAATTGCAAAAATATGGAACCAGCCTAAATGCCCATCAACCAATGAGTGGATAAAGAAAATATGGTATATAACCACCATGGAATATACTTAGCCATTAAAAGGAACATCAGCAGCAACCTGGATGAAGTTGGAGATCACTATTTTAAGTGAAGTAACTCAGGAATGGAAAACCAAATATCGTATGTTCTCACTCATAAGTGGGAGCTAAGCTAGGAAAACGCAAAAGCATAAGTTTGATATAATGGACTTTGGGAATTTGGGGGAAGGGAGGGAGGGAAGTGAGGGGTAAAAGACTACACATTGGGTACAGTGTACAGTGCTTGGCTGATAGGTGCACCAAAATGTCAGAAATAACCACTAAAGAAGTTTTCCAGGTAACCAGAAACAACCTGTCCCCCAAAAACTACTGAAATAAATAAATAAAGTCAGTGTACAACTTTGAACAGAAAAAATTTAAAGTAAATATCTATATTGCTATTATTTTATATACACATAGTGGAAGTTTCAACTTAACATTTTAAAAGATGTTGCAACTATTTTTAAACAATATTTCATAATTAAGATAAGTTCTTTTCTTTTTACTGAACTTTCCATTTTACTTTTTTTTTTATTTTGCCCTGGCTGAAGTGCAGTGGCACGGTCATGATGGTTCACTGTAGCCTCCAACTCCTGAGTGCAAGGGATCCTCCTGCCTCAGCCTCCCTAGTAGCTAGGGCTACAAATGTGTGCCACCACAGCCACCATATATATATACACACATACGTAAAATATATCTAGATATATATGTATATATATGTCTACATATATCTATTTTATACATATGGTGTATATACTTTTATATATATATATATATATATATAGTAGAGACAGCATCTTGCTATGTTACCCAGGCTGGTCTTGAATTAATTTCATGCTCTATACACAGAAGATGGTAACAACCACATAAGCATCAGAGGAGAAAGCCCCTGTGGTACACACAGAAACTACCCCTAGTTCCAAAGCTCCATAACATTTGGTGATGCACCTTACTTATCTTTGCTATAACGATGCCAAGATCTATTTTATAGAGGTCACCCCATCAGCCTTCAAACACTGCTACTGTCCACAAAGAGACATAAATGATAGTAGTGGCTTATCCATTTTAAATGTGAACTCCCACGAGGTAGGGATTTTTATCTGCTTTTGTTCATAGCTGTATTTCTAGGGCCTTGACAGTGCCTGCAGCACAGCACACACTCAATAAATAGCTCAAATCTATTAACTGCAGATCCACCTAAAGAGCTGTAGCCACTGTGCCTCCTGTCTACATTCTACATAAAAACACACTGGAAGGCAACAATGCCAGTAATTACAAATCAAAAAGCTCAGAAACAGTAATGACAACAATTAACATTTATTGGGTACTTCCTTCTTTCATCGTTCATCCATTTACTGAGCAAGTATTTACTGGGCATGTATTATGCGCAAGACTGTTTTGTTTAAATTTTTTCACAGTAATATTTTTGATATATTAAAGACTAGTATTTTCATATTTTGTATAAAATAAGCTTTAATATAAATTATGAAGTATAAGTTTATAATATAAATTAAGATATACAGAAGTTTTATCAGTAAGAAAAGAATTTATGTGTTAGCAAGATAATTATTACCTACTTCATCAGTATGGCATTCCTAGATGTCAAAACTAGTCAGTGATGGAATTACCTTCCTAGAGAGTTTTTTGAGTTGGCCTACCTTTTCTCTTTGCTTTAGAGAAATGGCACATCTAAGGCCACCAGAAGCAAAATTAGGATCTAATTTCCAAAGAAGGAAATGGGTTAATTCTTCAGTGTGCAGAATTATAGAGCATTTAACATCCTCACCCCTGGGTACTAAATGTCAGAATCATGTGTCTCTAGTACTTTCCAAATCCTCATTTCTTCTTTCATCTCTCCTTACAACATGCAGATATAAAGCAAAATCCCCCTTTTCACCTTTCCTTCCACTGCACTGAAACTGCATCTGAATTAGTAACTAGTGACCTTCTAATTACAAAAGACCACAGACCTTTACAAATCCTCCTTGTCCTTGATCTCTCTCTGTAGTCCTTGGTAAAATTTATGCATTGTGTAGATACGTGATAACATTTTGTTAAACTATTATTTAGCTCTTACTGCTGAACTGTTCATGTTTTAGACTTAAGATACTGTTTTAAATAATGGTACCCTTACCTTAGGTGAATAGGATAGCAAGCTCCTGCCTTCTGAGACTTATATTCAAGTAGAAGGAAACAGTTAAAAATAAAACAAAACACAACAGCAGTGATAAATGAAAAAATAAATGATATAGTTTCAGATTATAGTGAATGCTATGAAAAAAAATTAAGACATTGATATGATTGTTTTAGGACTACTTCAAAAGGAATGGTCAAGAAAGGCCTCTCTGAAGAGATGTCAATTGAAAAGATACCTGAATGATTAAAAAAAGAAAGAGCTATTGTGAGCCAGGGAAGAACATTAAAGCCAGATGCAGCAACAAACAAGAAAAACAACAAAACAAAGAAAAAAACTTCATGCATTACAGGAACAGAAAGGAGGGCAGTGCAAAAATATATTTTCTCATTTATATCTCCCTACAAACACATGAGATAGGGAGTATTATGATCCCCTATTTTATACATGAGGAAATTGAAGCTTAAAGAGGTTAAGTTCCTTATCCCAAGTCACAAAGTTAACAAAATACTATTTTGTTTGCAATAAGCTTTTATACAAGTCTGTTTTCTTTTCTAAAAGCCTCTAATAATTCTATAAGCCTTAACATAAGTTCTTAAGAGGTAGGATATCAGTCAGACTTTATTTAAAAAATTATTAATTAGTAATTGAATAAATATAATGTGTTGAAAACAACAAAGCACTAAGGCCATTTTCAAATTTGTACTATACCCAAAGATATATTTTACATGATGTGTTTATGTCAGCACATGGTTTTAAATGTATTACTGAGATTAAATGAGGTTAATTACTGAATAAAGTCATAGGGTCTAATAACATAAATCAGCATTTCTCAAACTAGTGTTCCTCAGAACCAGTTCCAAGAGTTGCTCTGTGGGTAAAAGAATAGCTCTGTGGTTAAAAAAGTGTGGGAAACTCTTAGTTCAACACCCTTCGTTCCACTGTTTCTGAAAGCCTTCTCAGAGCCTTTAATTTGCTAACATGGACCACAATGTCCCAAGAGGAAATGTGTATAATATATTACCCTTAATTAGTTGGCCAATAGAACCTTTTTGTTTGTGTAGGGGGGGACACACTTAATATTTCCTTTAAGTAAAGTTCCCAAGGAAATGCTGATATATTTCAATATGAAAATTTGACATTTTATGTAATATTTCAAAATAAAAGATTTAAAGCAAAAAGTGTAAGTTTTTCTGGTATTAACAGCATTAAGAGAAGAATAAAATTACTATATGAAGCATCATAACATTAATTATATAAACTAAGTACATAAAATATAACTTTTAATTTTAAAAAGAATGAATTTACATACCTGATCTCTAATTTGGGAAGTAAGTTTTTCAGTAGCTCCTGTAAAATGGTCAAGCCTTTGTCTGTAAACTTTAGATGCCTTTTTTAAAGCTACAGCTATTTGCCTACTTGCTTCTTTCATCACTACAGCCTCATTCTTATTCATTCTCAATTGCAGGCTCCACTTGGCTATCTTGGTTTCTAAGCTCTAAAAAAAAAATTAGCAACAATTAAATTATTTCAGAACTCCAATGTTTATGTAAACATTGTAAAAATATGTACATAACTGATATGGTTTGTGTATTACTTCATTCTCACACTGCCATAAAAAAATAACCTAGACTGAGTAATTTATAAAGGAAAGAAGTTTAATTGACTCACAGTTCCACATGGCTGGGAAGATCTCAGGAAACTTACGATCATGGCAGAAGGTGAAGAGGAAGCAAGGACCTTCTTCACATGGTGGCAGGAAAGAGAAGAGTGAGGAGTAAAGGGGGAAGAGCCCCTTATAAAACCATCAGGTCTCACAAGAACTCACTCACTATCATGAGAACAGCATGGGGAAAACCACCCCCATGATCCAATCACCTCCTATCAGGTCTCTCCCTAGACACATGGAGATTATAAGGATTACAATTCAAAATGAGATTTGGGTGGGGACACAGCCAAACCATAGCATTCTGCCCCTTGCCCCTCCCGAATCTCAAGTCATCACATTTCAAAACACAATCATGCCTTTCCAACAGTCCTCCAAAGTCTTAATTCATTCCAGCATTAACCCAAAAGGCCAAGTCTAAAGTCTCATCTGAGACAAGGCAAGCCCCTTCTGCCCAGGAGTCTGTAAAATAAAAAGCAAGTTAATTACTTCCAAGAAACAATGGGGGCACAGGTATTGGGTAAATGTTACCATTCCAAATGGAAGAAATTGACCAAAAAAGGGCAGGCTACAGGACCCATGCAAGTCCAAAATCCAACAGGGCAGTCATTAAATCTTAAAGCTCCTAAATAATCTCCCTTGACTCCATGTTTCACATCATGCTGATGCAAGGAGTGGGCTCCCATGGTCTTTGGCAGCTCCAGCCCTGTGGCCTGCAGGGTACAGCCCCCTTCCTAGCTGTTTTCCCAGGCTGGCATTGAGTATCCGGAGCTCTTCCAGGCACATGGTGCAAGCTGTCAGTGGATCTACCATTCTGGGGTCTGGAGGACTGTGGCCCTCTTCTCACAGCTCCACTAGGCAGTGCTCCAATGGGGACTCCATGTGGGGGCTCCAACCCCACATTTCTCTTCCACACTGCCCCAGCAGAGGTTCTCCATGAGGGCTCTACCCCTGCAGCAAACTTCTGCCTGGACATCCAAGTGCTTCCACACATCTCATGAAATCTAGGCTGAGGTTCCCAAGCCTCAATTCTTGACTTCTGTGCACCTGCAAGTCCACCACCATGTGGAAGTCGTCAAGGCTTGGGGCATCCACCCTCTGAAAAAATGGCCTGAGCTATACATTGGCCCCTTTTAACCACAACTAGAACACAGGGCACCAAGTCCCAAGACAGTACAAAGCAGCAAGGCCCTAGGCCCAGCCCACAAAACCACTTTTTCCTCCTAGGCCTCTGGGTCTGTGATGGAAGGGGCTGCCATGAAGACCTCTGACATGCCCCAGAGACATTTTCCCCATTGATTAACATTTGACTTCTCATTATTTATGCAAATTTCTGCAGACCACTTGAATTTCTCCCCAGAAAATGGGTGTTTCTTTTCTATCGCAGGGTCAGGCTGCAAATTTTCCAAACTTTTACACTCTGTTTCCCTTTTAAACATATGTTTCAGGCCGGGCGCGGTGGCTCAAGCCTGTAATCCCAGCACTTTGGGAGGCCGAGACGGGCGGATCACGAGGTCAGGAGATCGAGACCATCCTGGCTAACACTGTGAAACCCCATCTCTACTCAGAAATACAAAAAAAAACTAGCCGGGTGAGGTGGCGGGTGCCTGTAGTCCCAGCTACTCCGGAGGCTGAGGCAGGAGAACGGCGTAAACCCGGGAGGCGGAGCTTGCAGTGAGCTGAGATCCGGCCACTGCACTCCAGCCTGGGCGACAGAGCCAGACTCCGCCTCAAAAAAAAAATAAATAAATAAAATAAACATATGTTTCAATTTCAAATCATCACTTTGTGAATGCATAAAACTGAAAGCTTTCAGAATCAACCAGGTCATATCTTGAATGTTTTTCTGCTTAGAAATTTCTTCTACCAGATACCCTAAATCATCTCTTTCAAATTCAAAGTTCCACAGATCTCTAGGGCAGGGGTAAAATACCGTCAGTCTCTTTGCTAAAGCATAGCAAGAGTCACCTTTATTCCAGTTCCCAACAAGTTCCTCATCTGTATCTGAGACCACCTCAGCCAGGACTTCATCGTTCATATCACTATCAGCATTTTGCTCAACACCATTCAACAAGCCTCTAGGAAGTTCCAAGCTTTCCCACATCTTCCTGTCTTCTTCTGAGCCATCCAAACTGTTCCAACCTCTGCCAATTACTTAGTTCCAAAGTCACTTCCACATTTGTGGGTATCTTTATAGCAATACCCACTCTCTGCAGTACCAATTAACTGTATTAGTCCATTCTCATGCTGCTATAAAGAAATACTTGAGACTGGGTGATTTACAAAGGGCCAAGTTTTAATTGACTCACAGTTCCACATGGCTAGGGAGGCCTCAGGAAACTTCAATCATGGCAAAAGGCGAGGGGGAAGCAGCGACCTTCTTCACATGGCAGCAGGAGAGAAAAGAGTGAAGAGCCAAGGGGGAAGAGTCTCTTATAAAACCATCAGATCTCACTCACTATCATGAGAACAGGATGGGGGAAACCACCCCCATGATCCAATCACCTCCCATCAGGTCTCTCCCTAAACACATGGGGATTCTTTTTTTTTTTTTTTTTTTTTGAGACGGAGTCTCACTCTGTCGCCCGGACTGGAGTGCAGTGGCAGGATCTCAGCTCACTGCAAGCTCCGCCTCCCGGGTTTACGCCATTCTCCTGCCTCAGCCTCCCAAGTAACTGGGACTACAGGCGCCCGCCATCTCGCCCGGCTAGTTTTTTGTATTTTTTAGTAGAGACGGGGTTTCACCGTGTTCACCAGGATGGTCTCGATCTTCTGACCTCGTGATCCACCCGTCTCGGCCTCCCAAAGTGCTGGGATTACAGGCTTGAGCCACCGCGCCCGGCCACATGGGGATTCTTAAGATTACAATTCAAGATGAGATTTCGGTGGGGACACAGCCAAACTATATCGGTTTGGATCTGTGTCCCTACCCAAATTTCATGTCAAACTGTAACCCCCAGTGTTGGCGCTGGGGCCTGGTGGGAGGTGGTTGGATTACAGGGGTTGTTTCTTATGAATGGTTTACAGCATCCTCTTGGTGCTGTTCTCCTGATAGTGAGTTCTCGCAAAATTGGGTTGTTTAAAAGTGTGCAGTACCTCCCTACTTGCTCTCTCTCTTGTTTCTGCTCCCACCATGTGAGATGCCTCACTCCCCGCTTGTCTTCCACCATGACTGCTAAGTTTCCTGAGGCCTCCCCAGAAGCTGAGCAGATGCCAGAATCATGCTTCCTGTACAGCCTGTGGAACTGTGGGCCAATTAAACTTCTCTTCTTTATAAACTATGCAGTCTCATGTATTTCTTCATAACAATGTTAAAATGGCCTAATACAATAATTCTCTATATAGGTTTTATCAAAATGATTAATAAGATTAATTAAAAAAGCAAAATAGTGAAGAAAGGTGACTTTACCAATGCTTCTCTATAACCTGTTAAAGGATGCAAATTTAAAACATATAATCCTATATCAAACTAATGCTACCATTATTAAAGATACTAGTATTAGTGATTATGGTACAAACACTAACTTCCTTAAAACTTCTGTGATTAACTCAGCTTTTTTAGTTCACATCTAGAATATCACACATCTTACTAGTTTTAAAAACTAGTTTAAAAAAACACAATTGAGCTAGAAACAATCTAAATATGTACCAATATTCAAAGGAATTGGTAGCTCCCCAAATATATTAGGACTATTCATTTTGAAAGCTAAAATCTTAAAGATATGATTATAATCTTTAAGAAGGCTATAGATGAGATAAATAGATTTACCAAATTTTAATTTACTAGAATTAGGGGGCATGTCCTGACACTAGAGTTACATTAAAGATAATAAAATACTACTCTATCCAATAAAGTAAATTTATGGAAGTCATTATTCCAAGACCAAACACAGGTTTAGACAAATTAATGACTATAACAGTCATAAGATTAGTATTACTGAGGACACGTTTCTATCATTGAATGTGACTGTAACTAATTGGCATGACTATCTCTTTGGCATACCTCTTGGTGACATGAGAGACAGAATATTAGGCTGGGTAGATGAGGGATATGATTTAAGGTGATGACTCAAATGTTTTTATTTCAAATTATTTTAAGACTTTGTATTTAAAGTATTTGAGTATTAAGTATCTATTAATTTAAAGACTTATGATTTTAATGTTTTTACATTTTTGAAACCTGTGTAATATTGAAATGTGAAATTATTACAGAATTTAAGTTTTGGTCTCCCATTCCTTAGACAGCCATTTTAATTTTTAAAAATTGCAAAGGAGTCACAGTAAAAGCTAAACCTAGGACTTTTCAACTTAACTCTACAATCATCAAAATCTAAGTTTCTTAACTGCCACTAAAATTGAGATTAAGAAGTATATATTAAGATTTAGATTTGATTTCTTTGAAGAGTGACTAAGTAAACTAAGAGAAGGAGCAATACATTCTTAAATTGTTTTTAAAAAACAAAATCCCATAAAACATAACTAGTTGGGGAAAAACAGCAGTACAATAAGTCGACATAAGACAAAGGAACATCCCACAGGAAACACTGCTGTCATTCCTCTAAAAGTCCACACGGTGTCATCATCACACCATGAATAGTTGCTGTCTTAGGTTAAAAGACTTTTAAACATAGAAAGTAAATGTTCTTTTTGAACACGGTTCCAGACACGATGTTCTCACCAGATTTATCATATCCCACACTTAGGCACTATCAAGGAGTATACTGAAATGACAAATTATTTTTATAATTTCAAAATAACCTCTCAAGTAATTTGCCAAATGAATGAACACATAAAGTTGATTATCTGTCTTCTTCTATCTCCAAAGGAGTGTCCGTATACATGTCACATTTTATACAGACAATTATTCTCAATCTCTTCTGAAAATATGAAAATGTTCTAACTCTAATTGCTACATCACAAAGATCTAGAAAGAAAAACTGGTGCAAGGCATCTGTGGGATAGTTCCCAGAGATTTACAATGTAAATTTTTAAAAGACCCAATACAACAAATTACTCAACACTAAACAGTTGAGATTGATGTTGCCAAATTGAGTTCATTGGATTCATACTCTTAAAAACAAAAACAAAAACAAAACACTGTCAAACCTAAGTCAAAAAGAACTAAATTCTGAACCCCTTAATTACTTAATGCCTTAAATCCAAAAGTCTGTGAGAGAAAATGTAGAAAAATCCATAAACTCAGTTTCTTTTAATCATTTCTTAACAGTAGCATTTTGGTAAAAGAATTTGAATTCAAATTATTAGTAGAATTTCAAAGCAAAATTTTAGGATTTTAGCCTTATGTTCTTTCTCCAAATTATCATGGTTATAAAAAATAAACACTATGCTTTAAGATAAATTGGGAAAGATGATTACCTAATATGTTCAATCACACATCAGATGTATTCAATCACATGTGCTCTCCTGTATTTACTATGACAGACCACTGCAATACCAAGTCCAGTTCATCTGCAGTGCCCTAGCATACAAAATTTACATGCCCCATAAATCTACTTAATGTCCCTTTAAAGGAAGAAACAGACACACACACACAAACTCGAGTACAGTTTTGAAACATGCTACAGGCTGCAGACATCTGTTATGATTCAGGACTGCAAAACCAAACAGAAATCTAATTTAGAAGTCCTCACACTCAATGGAGTTGGAGTCTCTGTTACCTCTCAAGGTGGGAATATTGCTTCTTTGCCTTTGGCGGAAATAAAAAAAAAAGTTACCTTATATTGTATGACATGCCACCTCAAATTCTCATCTCAAAGTGACTTTGACTCCAAAAGAATAATTAAATCAAAAAATTCCCCTTAATTATACTCCTACAAAGTTGTTTAATAAGGGAATTACTTAATTTTGTGAACATCAAAGTTGGGCTGATTTTAAAATTATTATGATTAGTAACAAAAAATAAACCTTGCATTTACTGTTAAACATGTGAAAGTATATATGTATGTATGTACAGACAGAGAAAAAAGACTGAAATAATGTACACCAAAATGTTAACAATGATTTTGGTGTATTTAAATTTATTTTCTATAAATTTTCCACAGTAAATATAAATTAATTATGAAGTGGAAATGATTTTTAAAGTAATTCAATCCCATAAATCCTTCCTAGATTGGTATTAAACAGAGACAGCATTTTTATATTGAAATTTGGAGCCAAACCTTTAGTTAGGCCACAAATACTAAGATTTACCTTAAATATGTATTTCCCATGTCAACAACTGTGTATTTTAAAACCATCAAATTCTAGAACTAAGGAATGGCTTTATAGTGTTTCATTAATTTTATCACTTAAGCTATTATAATGGATATATATTTATATATAACCTTTACGTATTCTTTCAACTTATTGTTCTCGGCTTCCTTTTTATGAATTTGGATCTGTAGTCGTTCATGTACTACTTTTACTGATTGAGAAAAACGGTTTGCTTTCAAAGTATTTGCCTGTAACAAAGAGAAAGAGAAAACCAAAAACAACCATATTATTTGCTGTATCCCCAGCCCAGCACCTCTAATTTTACCCTGATTTTAAAAACAATCTAAACAGCTGATAAAAAGCAAAGCATTACTTTACATAAACTGCCGCCCCTATTACAAATGTATTTCATGCCCAACCAGGGCTAAGTTCTTTCCCCCAACCTTTTTTATTTAATGGTTCCTGATAATCATCTCTTTTTTAAAATTCCCATCTATCTTTATAAAGGTATAGGTATACCTAAAATGTTCCTACAAACACTAACATTCCTTAATTTGTCACCCAACTGAAATACAATACAAATTTAAAACAGTTCCTATATGAAGTGATTTATGCCAAATATCCTGACAAAACACCATAAAACTCTAAAAAAAGCTTAATAAAATTAAGATGTTATATTTGATAGGTAAAAGCTGTAAAATATCCAAATAATCTAGAATTTCAAAACACTTTTCTATGTTTATTTCTGAGGAGTTGGGGCCAGGATGGGGGAAAAAAAAAAAAAAAAGAAGTCAATATTAATAAAATGAATTAAGCTCAAAAGCTCAAATTTTGCTTACCTTTTCAGTCTGAAACAAACAAGAAAGTTCTTGGATATGGGCCTCCTTTTCAAATACCTTCTTCTTAAGATTCTTGAGCAAATATAAAATAAGAATTAGACATTTCACAACTTGGATAATATTGGCTAATTCTATAAAACCAAGCAGCATGCAAATAACAATGACAGAAAGAATGGACAAAAAGTTAAGTGTGGACTTACAGTATTTTCACTTTCATTATCAGTTAAATTTTCTAGCAACATGCTGGGTAAATTGTCTCCTGTCTGAGAAAAGAACGTTATAAATCAGTGATCACAAATTATATTTCTCTATATAAAAAAGTAGGAAGTGGAATAAGCATTACTCAATAAATTAATATGACTTTTAATTCAGATTTTTTAAAGAGTTAACCATTGAAAAGATTTTTGCTCAAGTATTTCAAATTATTTTTGGTCTGCAATTTATGAAATTAGTTAATTTACTAAATTGATCTCAAAAGAATGCTTCAGAAGGTATAGGTCAATGACACTAAAATCACAAAAATCCTCTATACAAAAGAAGTTTGTATAGAGTATAGAATGCAACACAGTGCTGTTTACAAAGAGGCAAAAATTATCAACAATCTAAATTCTAGCAATAAGAAATCTCTTAAAGAATTACAGCGAATCAGTAACAGAATTCTATGTAGCCATTTTAAATGAGACCACAGAAGACTATTTATTCATTTTTGAAAGTCATACTTCTGCTTTAGAATATGAAAAAGTTAATCAATTCTTTTCACCCAAAACCATATATATATATATGTACATATAACACAAAATTATACACGGAATTTCAGAGGGCTTATGGATTTCATAAAGGCCATCCTTGGATCGATAAGGGTCCAAAGAACTCGAGTTAAGATTCCTTTCTATTCAAAAAATATTCAATACATGAGAAAATATTGACAATACAGTGTTAAGTATAAAAGTCAAGTTACAAAACAAAGAGAGTAGTTTTACTCCATTTTTCTAAAACACCACGTATATATGCACACATAACATATATACAGTAAAGAAACAAAAGACTGCAAAACATACACAACATAAAATTAACAGTCCTTAATCGTGATGTTTCACTAAGTGCTGAGATCAAGAGAATATTTCTCTGCTTATCAAAATTTTCTATAAGCATGTTAAGTTTTTAATTACAAAAACTATTACCTAATATTAGTTTTTACAATTCTGAAAAAAATTATCATAGGAAAAAGTCAAAAGGGAGTCAGAAGAATAATTTAGGTGATTTAAAGGGTATAAGCTTTCTTTTTGGAGTGATAAAAATGCTTTAAAATTGACTGTGGTGACGGCTGCACAACTCTGTGAATACAATGAAAACCATTGAATTTTATAATTTAAATGGGAGAACTGTATGGTATGTGAATTCTATTTCAATAAAGCTTTTACCAGATGAAGAATATATAGATATGTTACATATATATAAATATAATGTACAAAGAGTTTAAACTCAAAAAGTATATATTTTATTAGAATCAGCTAAATTAAGTATAACAAAGTTTTTGAGATGAAAAATAAAAATACATTTTCTATAAAAATGTGGTTTTCATATAGAACTACTTATGAAACATTAAAGGTAGGGATTCATGACTGACAAAATTCAAAGAATTATTTCCATTTCAAATATACCAATAATTTCTACAGTTTAAAAATAATGTATCCTTCAAGTGACAAATATCACTATTAAAACGAGTGCTTAGTGTTAATGCCTTACTTGTTTGTAGTCTCGCTCTCTAAGAAGATGTTCTAAAGCTAGTTTTACACTTTTGAAAGTGTCTAATTCTTTTGTTAATATTTCCTTCTGTTCGGAAATCTTCAAATTCGATGCTGAAAGATTCGCCTGACAAATTACAAGAACCACATACACATTTTAAGACACAGCATTAAGTAAAACCCTCTAAAATATGATACTATCAAACATATTTTTTCCTAACAAAATCATTCTTTTGTGCATAGTAATAATGTTACAAAATTTGTAAATTGGATCTGTTACACAGTACATTAAAATAAAATGAAATCAAAATAAGAGCTTATATTCTAAAAGCATTTTAGGCTTTTAAATAAAAGTTATAGACGATAATCTATTGTTTGTCCCTAATTTAAACTTTAATATGCTGGAACTTAAAAATAGTTCTCTATTCCAAATAATACTATCGAAAACTGATCCATTTCACCTCTCAGAAGATTTTAGTTTTAAATTCGCTCTTCAGAAAAGCTGATTTTCTAGTTCAACTCCGGTTAATTCAAGCACCCAAAGTATATTGTTTCTAGCTTAGCCTCTTATCAGGTGTATGCCTGAGATTATCTTTCAGGAAAAGAATTGCAGTTATGACACGGGAATAAAGAATTCTGATAAACCCTCATTTTTGGTATTAAATACTCATATGTGAGCATACCTACATAAAATATGAGACCTCAGTTAATGCATTCTCAGTAATATACTAGCTTTTCATTTTATTATATATTCATAAGTCACTCACATTTTCAAAATTAATCTTTTCAATGGTGTCCTTAAATAGTGGCAAAAGTAATTCTATAGAACAAGTTACCAACTCCGCTTCCTTAAGTGTCGCTTCCAATTCAGTCTTTTCATTTAGGATGTCCTGCTTCAGGCTAATTACAAATGCACATACAAAATTTAAGTTAAATCCAACTTCATTTAAAGATGCTCCTCAGAAATGCCACATCATGTATACAGTACTCTTATTAGCAAGGACAACTTTTAGTCCAAAAGTAGCTCGAAACTTGGACTTTGAGTGTAAGCAAATTTTAAGAATACCTTATTTTACTTATATTTTACATGTATGTAATCACAAAAGTTATTTGGGTTAAAGACACATGTACAGTTAAGTTTGAAGGAGCATTTTCAATATTTATAAATAAAATTCCAAGTGATATGGAAACTCTTTAATTGGCAGCCTTTCTCTTTCTTTGTAAAACATAAAGGCTCATTGACAACTAACAGCATCCTAGAGGCTATGTCAAAAATATGTGTTAAGTACAACTGGCTTAAAGTAAGGAGCCTAAGAACATTCTATCTATAAATGACACCTGTCCCTTATTAAAAATCATAGGCAGAAAGTCAAGTATGATTATAGATGATAAAATATTATTTTCATTTATAACAAGTTAAACCAGAAGCTGGACTAAGCTATCCATACTGACAGTAATGGTATACTAAGATTGCCACTTGGCAGGGGGCAATATTTCATGTAAATAACAAGTGTATTCCCCACTCTAAAGAAGTATGACAAGTATTTGCTATATAGTAATATACGAAATGACAGTGATTTCACATGCATTAACTATATTTCTGATATCACATATTATTACATTTTCATTTATCTTAAATAGCTTTATTTTACAAATTCTTAACAGATGAGGTTTTCATTTTTTTTTCTTTTTCTTTTTTGAGATGGAGTCTCGCTCTGTCACCCAGGCTCTGTCACCCAGGAGTGTAGTGGTGCTATCTCGGCTCACCGCAACCGCAACCTCCACCTCCTGGGTTCAAGTGATTCTTCTACCGCAGCCTTCCAAGTAGCTGGAACAACAGGCACACGCTACCACATCTGGCTAATTTTTGCATTTTTTCACTAGAGATGGGGTTTCACCATGTTGGCCAGGCTGATCTTGAACTCCTGACCTCAAGTGATCCACCTGTCTCATCCTCCCAAAGTACTGAGATTATAGGTATGAGCCATTGCGCCCAGCCAGGTTTTCATTTTTAATTGCTTTCATTCAGATTCAAAAAAACTAGCTGAATTCTGCTAGATGAGTACCTTTGTAATCAGATTAAATATATTTTAATAAATACTAGATTTGAAAAAGATACTCTTAAAAGAATGCTGTATTTGATTCAAATAATTTACATTATGGACAAAACAGGAAATTCTGAAATCGGAAATTTAGATTTCCCCTGATACTGATGAGAATACCAGCTGAGATGACTTTCACTGGTACACCGCGGTAAATCTTCTTTCTCTGATACAGTTTTAAGATGGGAAAAGAGTTCTTCTGAATGACTTCCATCATTTATAGCCGTCTCCATAAATTCAGTAAATGGATTTACAGGTGGCTTCACAGCAACTTCTCCACATAAGCTGAAACCTAGGAAATATTTTAGTTATTAAATTTATCTCAATAGAGTTTTTTTGTCATTACTCTCTCATAAAAAATAAAGGTTATAAGGATGTGTAAAAGAATAACATTTCAAAGACAAAATAAAAAGTATAACTGCTACTCATTGTGATACTAATTCAAAATTGTATCAAAATTGCATAGCACAAACACTCAACAATAGCCAATTTCCATACACTGTTTCCAAAAGGCCTGATAATTCCTAAATAATCACAACAGTGTCAAAATCTTTATTAGTCTATTTCTTGAAGTATTACAATATTTGAACCCAGCAGGACAATAAAACAAATATAAAAACCATGGGTTACTTATAGTTTGTCTTATTAGGCCCATGCCATAAGAAATGTATGTTATTTATGCCTAAATCTGTAGAAATCTAACTTTTCAGAGGCTTGGCAACAATAGCTACAAAGGATAGGATATTCAATTGCAAGCAGACTTTTCAAAAGTAAATTCACTTACTCCTATTCCCAACTCAATCTAGAATATTGGTGATAATGAATAGAACAGACAGACATTACTTCCAAATTTTACTAATGTAATTGTTTTTACTCACATCTGTAGATGTCACTTTAAAAATGTGAATATTTATGAATTTCTTCAAAACTACTCCAATTGAAGTAATGAGTTAGAGCTTTGGCAACCATTAAGGCTCTGTTTTCCCAACTCTAACAGTACATGGTAATGTGTTCCCTGACTTCATTTTATGTTTACACAAAATCAAAGGTTATATTCAAGGTTTTCTACATTTTTTTCAGATATTTACCTCTTGTAATTTAGTTTTGTATGTCTATATTACAAAACATATTATATTCAAGAATTTTTAACACTTAAGAGTAGAAGTGATATTACAGGTTGAAGATTATTTATATTAGCCATTCAGAAACCTTCCAAAGTGTTCATAAAATGTACTTATTTTATCTGAATGTCCTATATACTGTAGAGACAAATATTTAGGAAACAGGTCAATGAAGTATGGTCATATTTTTTAAATACCAGAAAGTGAAGTCCAAAAGGAACTGCTAAGTAACCAACTTAGTCTAGGATGATTCCCTTGAATGCTGCAAATATGCAACATCTATTACAAGGGTATAACAATATTTTGAGCTATCTATAGACTAGAAGAATTACAAGTATACAAAATCAAATAAAAAACCAAACCTAAAAGTTAAGAATATGCTCGGGATAAGTCACTGCAATCAAGAGAACCATCATCTACTAATTCATTCAGTTGCAATAGCTATCCCATACAGAAAGCAACTGGTACCAACCCTTCACTTGTTTAAATATTCGTCATATTTGTCTCTCTGTGGACTGGAATCTCAAGAAAGAATGTCTTTTTTATATTTCAATCCTCAGCACCTACAAGCCTCGTAAAAGCTAAGCAAAAATTGAAGGAAAACACATAACGCTTAGAGCTCTTAAAAAATATAATGACTAAAAACTGTTTACCTTTTTTTAAATTCACCCCTTGATTTGTCTTTTCAGGGATCATTAAAAGAAAAATGGTTCCTATATTTGCAATAAAGGTTTAAAAAACAATGTAAGAAGACAGAAATTTTCAATTTGTAAAAAATATTTTACAAGATAAGACTAGTTTGGTATCAGTATTTTATACACAACTTTTCTAAAAGTTTTATCATAAAATAAAGTCATAAAATTTTTCTGCTTCATCACCTATAATTGGTAACTGCCACTTATCTTAAAGGGTAAACAAATAAATAATAAAATCAATACACTGTAAAAACAGGAATTCAGAATGACTTTCTACCTAACATTCTAAAATGGAATCTACATTACTGATTTCTCAACACACAAGGAAGAGAACTATTTGTCTCAGGTATTTCCATGAAAATTGTCAACAATCATCTTCTCCAGGATAAATACTGTTCAGATTCCAAGGCACTCCACTGCTTTTGTGTTGTGATAACTGTATAACAAAAAATATGTTGAACAAAAATGTAATAATTTTCTTTAGCATAAAAAGTCCAACTTTATAAGAAATGCTATCGTTTTATTGGATCAAATGTATTCTTGCATAGAAAAGCAGACATTTCACAATAAGATGTTTTTAGTAATGTAGAATATACTGTTAACTGACAAATGTATTGTACTTTTGTACAACTTGTCAGTGGTGGGTAAAACAAAGACACATATTCTGTATACATGTTTAATGATCAAATCCTTTTAAAGATAACTTAAAAATTCTTCAAACTGAACGATAAGAGTGACACAATCTATCAAAACCTCTGGGATACAGCAAAGGTGGTGCTAAGAGAAAGGTTCATAGCCTTAAACGCCTACATCAAAAAGTCTGAAAGAACACAAACAGAAAATGTAAGGTCACATCTCAAGAAACTAGAGAAACAAGAACAAAACAAACCCAAACCCAACAGAAGACAGGAAATAACCAAGATCAGAGCAGAACAAAATGAAACTGGAAACAAAAATACAAAAGATAAATGAAACAAAAAGCTGGTCCTTTGAAAAGATAAATAAAATTGATAGACCATTAGCAAGATTAATCAAGAAAAGATTCAAGTAAGTACAATTAGAAATGAAACAGGAGATATTACAACTGACACCACAGAAATACAAAAGATCACTCAGGCTACTATGAACACCTTTACACACATAAACTAGAAACCCTAGAGGAGATGGATAAATTCCTGGATACAACCCTCCTAGCTTAGATCAGGAAGAATTAGAAACCCTGAACAGACCAATAACAAGCAGTGAGACTGAAACAGTATTTTTAAAATTACCAACAAAAAAAAAAAAGTCCAGAACCAGACAGATTCACAGCTGAATTCTACCAGACATTCAAAGAAGAATTGGTACCAATCCTATTGACACTATTCCACAAGATACAGAAAGAGAGAATCCTCTCTAAATCATTCTATGAAACCAGTGTCACCCTAATACCAACACCAGGAAAGGACATAACCAAAAAGGAAAACTATAGACCAACATCCCTGATGAACACAGATGGAAGAATTCTTAAAAGTTCGGGCGTGGTGGCTCACACCTGTAATCCCAGCACTTTGGGAGGCCAAGGTGGGTGGATCACGAGGTCAGGAGTTCAAGACCAGTCTGGTGAAGATGGTGAAACCCTGTCTCTACTAAAAATACAAAAATTAGCTGGGCATCCTGTAATCCCAGGCTGAGGCAGAGAAGTGCTTGAATCGGGAGGCAGAGGTTGCAGAGGGTCAAGATCGTGCCACTGCACTCTAGCCTGGCAACAGAGCGAGAGTCCATCTCAAAAAAAAAAAGAAAAAAAAACCTTAACAAAAGACTAGCTAACCGAATCCAACAACATATCAAAAAGATAATTCACCATGATCAAATGGGTTTCACACCAGGGATGCAGGGATGGTTTAACACCCACAAGTCAATAAATGTGATACACCACATAAACAGAATTAAAAACAAAAATCACATGATCATCTCAACAGATGCAGAAAAAGTGTTTGACAAAATCTAGCATCCCTTTATGATTAAAACCCCCAGCAAAATCAGCATACAAGGGACATACCTCAAAAGTCATCTATGACAAACCCATAGCCAACATAATACTGAATGGGGAAAAGTTGAAAGCATTCCCTCTGAGAACTGAAACAAGACAAAGATGCCCACTCTCACCACTTGTATTCAACATAGTACTGGAAGTCCTAGCCAGAGCAGAGAAGAGAAAGAAATAAAGGGCATCCAAATCGGTAAAGAGGAAGTCAAACTGTTGCTGTTTGCTGATGGTATGAATCTATACCTAGAGAATCCTAAAGACTCCTCCAAAAAGCTCCTAGAACTGATAAATTCAGCAGTTTCAGAATACAAAATTAATGTACACAAATCAGTAGCACTGCTATACACCAACAGTGACCAAGCTGATAATCAAATCAAGAACTCAACCACTTTTATTTATAACAGCTGCAAAAACAAAACAAAATAAAATAAAATACTTAGGAATATACCTAACCAAGGAGGTGAAAGATCTGTATAAGGAAAACTATAAAACACTGCTGAAAGAAATCATAGATGACAAAAACAAATGGAAACACATCCCATGCTCATGGATGGGTCAAAACAACATTGTGAAAAGGGCCATACTGCCAAAAACAATCTATAATTTAAATGTAATTCGCACCAAAATACCATTATCATTCTTAACAGAACTAGAAAAAACAATCCTGAAATTCACATGGAACCAAAAAAGAGCCCACATAGCCAAAGCAAGACTAGGTGAAAAGACATCACATTACCCAATTTCAAACTATACTACAAGGCCACAGTCACCAAAACAGCATGGTCCTGGTATAAAAATAGGCCCACAGACCAATGGAACAGAATAGAGAACCCAGACATAAACCCAAATACTTACAGCCAACTGATATTTGACAAAGCAAGCGAAAACATAAAGTGGGGAAAAGACACCCTATTCAACAAATGGTGCTGGGATAACTGGCAAGCCACATGTAGGAGAATGAAATTGGATCCTCATCTCTCACCTTATACAAAAATCAACTCAAGATGGATCAAAGACTTAAATCTAGGCCTGAAACTATACAAATCTAAGACCTGAAACTATAAAATTCTGGAAGATAACATCAGAAAAACCCTTCTAGATATTGGCCTAGGCAAAAATTTCATGACCAAGAACCCAAAAATAAATTCAATAAAAATAAAGATAAATAACTGAGACTTAATTAAACTAAAGAGCTTTTGCATGGCAAAAGGAATAGTCAGCAGAGTAAACAGACAACCCAAAGTGGGAGAAAATCTTCACAATCTATACATCTGACAAAAGACTAATATCCAAAACCTACAATGAACTCAAATTAGCAAGAAAAAAAACAAACAATCCCATCAAAAAGTGGGCTAAGGACATGAATAGACAATTCTCAAAAGAATATATACAAATGGCCAAGAAACACAAAAAAAAATGCTGAACATCACATCAGGGAAATGCAAATCAAAACCACAATGTGATACCACGTTACTCCTGCAAAAACAGCCATAATCAAAAAATAGTAACAGACGTTGGCATGGATGCGGTGAAAAGGGAACACTTCTACACTGTTGGTGGGAATGTAAACTAGTACAACCACTATGGAAAACAGTATGGAGATTCCTTAAAGAACTAATAGTAAAGCTACCATTTGATCCAGCAATCCCACTACTAGGCATCTACCCAGAGGAAAAGAAGTCATTATATGGAAAAGATACTTGCACATGCATGTTTATAGCAACACAATGTCCATCAATCAATGAGTAAAAAAACTGTGATACACATATATATATATATATATATATATATATATATATATATGACAGAATACTACTCAGCCATAAAAAGAAATAAATTAATGGCATTCACAGCAACATGGATGGAATAGAAGACTTAACTTTAAGTGAAGTAACTCAGCAATAGAAAACCAAACATCATATGTTCTCACTCATAAGTGGGAGCTAAGCTATGAGGATGCAAAGGCATAAGAATGAATCAGTGGACTTTGGAGACTCAGTATGAAAGGGTGGGAAGGGGCTGAGTGATAAAAGACTACAAATTGGATTCAGTGTACACTGCTCAGGAGTGGGTGCACCAAAATCTCACAAATCACCACTCAAGAACTTACTCATGTAACCAAACACCACCTGTTTCAAAAAAATCTATGGAAATAAAAAATTTTTAAAAACCATTTAAAAATCCTTAAAGATGAGCAATTTTAAAACATTTTAAAATGTTTAAAGATTTAAATTTCCTATACAGAGACAATTTTGCCAGTCTACTGCCAAGAGGACATGTACTTAAAATCTTTTCCAGGAGTGCTCTGTAGGCTATGCTGATCCAGCTACATTCACTAAACTATGTTCCATTTTGGCCAACAGCAAGCATTTGGGGATAACTGTTCAGGGACCATGATGCTAGCCATGGCCAGAGAAAAAGGAAAATCATGGTACATGACCTTCCTTAACACCTAGATCAGACTAAGTAAACTAACCAACTTCAGACAAATACGTATTTTAAAGCAATCTCTCTGAAGAGAATAGCATACGAACCCTGCAGATTTTGTTTTGCCAAACACGAATTCTTAGAAAACTAATTTCCACTGGCTTCAAACACAGCTTCCACTGAAAAAAGTCACCATGAAATATTCAGCAAGGAACACAAAGTAGATACGGGAATGCTGTTTTTTTCCCCTTACTATTCTGGACACTAGACAAAAGTTTACTAGAGAGGTAATTGTATGGGGAAAAAAAAAAAGACAGGAAGCTTGGAAACAGGCAAAAAGCTAGAAAATAAATCTTATGGGTAAAAGCTACCAAAGTGGAAAAAGCATTTTCTGATACAGAGAGATTATATTAGATAACTAATTCACTAATGCCTTTCTCCAATGAATAAAGAAGGATGTATATTTAAAAGATGGGCTGCAGATTGGATAATATAGGCAGAAGAGTTGACAGCAAGAGTGACTGGTCTGTAAACACGGCTGTACTTCAAAGCCAACATCCCATTTCCTTCTCAAAGTGTTGCCCTGATTTCTCCAGCCCACAAAGAACTCTAAAAAAAGGTATTTTCAGAATCCTATAGTTTAGAGTTAAATTGCTCCATAAATGCTCATATTTTAGTTTTCTTTTAAACTTGCTATTAACTGTAAGGACAAATATAAGCATCACTCTCTGCCCTAAAAAATTACCTAACACAGTGGAGAGCATAGATTAGGTTCTCAAATATAAGTTAAGGTGACTAAATTATTTATTGTTTAAACTCAGACACTTTTAAGTGTCCATACAGAGCCCAATTACCCGGAAAAAGGCTGGGCCAAAGATGTTCAGAATACTGTCTAATCCCAAACAAAGCCACCATTGTTTACCAGATAAACATAAAGCATATTCCTTTCCTTCAACATGACAGCTGTTGCCATTTACTGAGCAGAGCACTGACTGACCTTATAAACATCTCACAAAAGCTTCACAAGGTTGCTATTAAAAAGCTATAAATAAGGAAATTAAATCTTAGAAGGGTTAAATAGCTTGCCCAAGGTTACAAGTAAGGAACTGGTGGAACTTAGCTTTGAATTAAAAGTCATGAGATGGTGAAAAGCTGTCTCTACTAAAAATACAAAAAGTAGCTGAGCCTGGTGGTGGCTGCCTGTAGTCCGGACTACTCGAGAGGATGAGGCAGGAGAATCACTTGAACTCTGGAGGCGAAGGTTGCAGTGAGCCCAGATCGCGCCACTGCACTCCACTGCGACAGAGCAAGACTCCATCTCAAAAAAAAAAAAAAGGTCATGAGATACTAACACATAAATATAAAAATCTACAAAGCAAAAAGTAACACACAAACTTGCCTTAATTCAGTCAGGTTTTAATACTCATAAATTCAATTTAGATTCAAAAGATGAAGACTGTTCTACACAAGGAAATGAAGGAAATGAGTAATGAATAAAGATTGAGCTACCTAAAAGCACAGACTACAATTCTAAAGAGGGAGAGCACACCGCGACCAGATCACTAAATTCTGTTGTTCTGAAGTTTGTCACAGGGAACTTTTAGGATAGAAAAAGTGCACTATAAATACACATCCATTGTGAAATTAGAAGATGAAAAAGAGAAGCAAAAAGCAGATCACAAACAAGATCATGCCATTCTTACTATAAGCGGAACATCACAATTTCAAAAGCAGACAGGTTTTCTGCGGTTTGTTTCTTTAACCATAACTAAGTTGCACTTAAAACTCCAAGAACCTCATTCATTCAAAAACACTTGAAACCGTACTATGCGTTGGGTGATGAACAAACTGTCTTCAAAATAGACTTTATCCCCAACAGCAGCCCCAGTATGGTTATTCTCAGTAAACAACAAGCACCACCACTCACTAACCACCTACATTCGGTGCCACCTTAATGGCCCTGCGCTTATTTAATCTCGTATTACAACCACCCCAAAGTGATTATTACTGTCTCTATTTTACAGTTATCAGTAAGCAAGCCAGGAAGGTTAAGAGACCTAGACAAGGCCACACAGCGGGTTCAGTGGCAGAGCTGGGACTGAACACAAGTCGGCCTTTAGCACTCTCCACGACCCTAGGCCAATCCCGCACTACAGGGGTCGCCTATAGATGCTGGGACCTAGAGGAATCCTGGAGAAGGAATTATTTCCTGAGGATTCCTGGAATATGCCTCACTTACGAAGCCCCCAGGGCTTCCCACAATCTGATATATTAACATGAGGGGCGCTTAAAAGCCAGCCCAGTGATTAAGAGGTCACTATTTCTGAAAGAAACGCAACCATATCCAGGAACGGCCCGGTCAGGACTTGGTTCTGGACAAGCCCACCTCACGCTAACATCTGCCCTGATGTCCCAGGGACCACACCCTTCCTAAGAGCGAGTCTCGCCGCCCTTTCCCCAGGCCAGGTAGTCAGCCTGAGGGAGGTGGAGGGTTTACGCGGAGGGGGCTGGGTGGGCGCGAGGGCCTTTTATTTCCGGGACCCACCACGGCCCTCACCTCCACACCTCCAGGGGCGCCCACGGTAAACGCCCAGCAACAGCTTTGCTCCCCACAAAGTCGTCCCCAACCCAAAAGGCGTACCTACGCCCCCGCCGCTGCGTCCGCACGTCGTCGTGACGTCAGCCCGCCGTCGCCGCGCTATAAAAAGGGTCAGAGGCACCACGGCTGCTGCAGTGGAAACTCTGGCACTCCTTCCAGTGTTCTGGGTCGGCTAAGAGGGAGCGGGACGCAGGAGGCACTACAGTCGGTAGAGTAGGAAGGAAGGCAAGGGACGCGAGGTGGGAAGCAGGCGAATTCGTAGACCTGCTTGCCGCGGAAGAATCCCCTCTCAAGTGGAACAAAAGCTCAGCTAGTAACCGGCTAGTGGCTTCTCTGGCAACGGCGTCCCCGCCCCTCCCGTCAGGCCCGCAGCAGGCTGCGGATTGGTCCGGGTTAGGGACGGCGGAAAGCGCCTGTAGCTATTGGCGAGGGTGAGGGACGGGGCAGGGAGGGGAGCTTCGTCTATCCTTGTGTCTCGGCCGGGCGCGGTGGCTCAAGCCTGTAATCCCAGCACTTTGGGAGGCCGAGACGGGTGGATCACGAGGTCAGGAGATCGAGACCATCCTGGCTAACACGGTGAAACCCCGTGTCTACTAAAAATACAAAAAACTAGCCGGGCGAGGTGGCGGGCGCCTATAAGCTTTTTTTTTTTTAAGCGTTTGTTTCTGGAAAAGGACGGCACTTGTGTACATTACCGAAAGTCATAACTGAGCCCAACTAGAAAAAAAGGAAATAAAGCCAATTCCGAGTTTTCTGGCGCTTGGCCTGTATGTGTTCTGCTTTCGCGCTTTTTTTTTTTTTTTTTTTTTATGAGACGGAGTCTCGCTCTGTCGCCCAGGCTGGAGTGCAGTGGCGCGATCTCGGCTGACTGCAAGCTCCGCCCCCCGAGTTCACGCCATTCTCCTGCCTCAGCCTCCGGTGTAGCTGGGACTACAGGCGCCCGCCACCATGCCCGGCTAATTTATTTTTATTTATTTTTTTTTTTTTTTGTAGTTTTAGTAGAGACGGGGTTTCACCGTGTTAGCCAGGATGGTGTCGATTTCCTGACCTCGTGGTCCGCCCATCTCGGCGTCCCAAAGTGCTGGGATTACAGGCGTGAGCACCCGCGCCCGGCCTGCTTTCACTTTTTAAAGGAAAGATCTGAAAACGTGAAGGCAACTGCGACCGGAAGAAACCACCTTTTAAATGTGTAGTGGTATTTTTAGCTGAGATGCCTCCCTAGGCCTCAGGTTTTTTCCTGTTAAATGAGGGAGCGTGATGATGTTCTCCAAGGTGACTTCAAGGTCTCAAAGTCTTTTGTATCTGCGTTACAGCCAGCTGGTCTGGTTTTTAAAGTCCTGAAGAAGCAAAGCAAGATTTAATTCGGAAAAAATCTTCATTCAACGCCTCTACTTAATATTCATCTTAAGAATCGTACACCAACATAGGAAGTTCACAGGTAGAGCAACTGTCAACTGAGCCGTAACCGTGGCATACTGCTACCTAATAATTGGTTTCACTAAAGCACTCCAGCAATGCTTTTCCCCCACTACTGTAATTGTCCCTTTTAATAATTTAAAGCGAGAGACAGAATTAATACATTTTCAGTAAAGGGCCAGTAATATGGTTAGGCTTTGAGTCACCAACCACATTTCATCTTCAATTGTAATCCCCATAATCCTCATGTGTCAAGAGAGAGACCAGGTGAAGGTAACTGAATCATGGGGGCAGTTTACCCCATGCTGTTCTCGTGCCAGTGAATTCTCAAGTGATCGGATGGTTTTGTAAGGGGCTCTTCCCCCTCCACCGGGTACTTCTTACTGCTGACTTACTAAGAAGGTGCCCTGCTTCCCCTTCACCTTCCACCATGATTGTAAGTTTCCTGAGGCCTCCCCAGCGACGTTGAACTGTGAGTCTTATTAAATAAACCCCTTTCCTTTATAAAGTATCCAGTCTTGGGCAATTCTTTATAGCAGTATGAAAATGGGCTAATACAGCCAGATAGTAAGTATTTTATTAATGGATTTTGCAAGTCATATGGTCTCTGTGATAGTATTTATCTCTGCCATTGTCGTACCAAGAAAAGCCATAGATGATACATAAATGTAAACATATGAGCTCACTAAAGTACATTTGTGTGTAGGATGCAACACTACGGTGTTGGGTAGAAATTGTGATTTCTACCTTCATGGCAACAAATAGGGACTAGAATGTAAAAATAGCAAACAATGAAATAGAATAAAGATACTTGAATACAAATAATACTTCAAAATTAAAAAGCAATATTTTAGATAACCTTCTGTTTGCAGAGGACAAACAGAAGGTTAAATGAAAGTGTGATGGAGAATCACCACCTTTACGTCTTTGCACTCTTTAATAGTGCCACTAATCACTGGAATTCCCCTAGGACTATGGTATTGCCTTTGGTTTAATCTTTTAGTAGATAGGGGCAGTTCAAAAGGCTTCCACTTTGTCTTCCCATTATAATAGCCATGAGTCAAAAAGCCAATGTCAAGATGCTGTAAATCTCCTTTAAGGTTATGACATTCAGGTCTCTTCATTAGTTCTGGTAAATTTTTTGCTATACAAATTAAGTAGAATCTTAGTTGACTATCCATTTCAATTACAGGGACACTGATTAATTATCAACTCCTAAAGATCCCCGCTTAGTCAAACAACATGATACGTCCTGCTGGTATCATGGTAACAACAGGTATCTCATCTCTGATGGCTCAGTAGTATCACCTGGCCTCTATCCCTTTGGGATCTTACTATTTCCATTAGAAAATTAGGGGTTTCATGCAATGGCAACATCTTCGTCCCCAGGCTTATAGAATAGCAGCTACAGAGCTTTTAAAGGATTCTGGCATTCCCTATATTTTCTCAATGTTTTAGTAAAAACAAGGTCCTTTGACCCTCTCAGAACACCTTTGAAAGGAGATGACTGGTTCACACATGATAAATCTATTCCTACAGTACTATTCCCTAAGTCTTCCTTAAAAATTGATACGTACTAGATGTACATATTTTCAGGGTACATGTGATAATTGGATACATTTATATGAATGTGTAATGTGTAAGGATCAAATCAGGATAGTCAGGATATCCATCACCTTAAATATTTATCTTTATGCTATGAACATTCAAATTGTTCTCTTCTAGTTATTTTGAAATATACAATAGATTATTGTTAACTATAGTCACCCTACTCATCTGTCAAATACTGAGTCTTATTTCTTCTATCTAACTGTATGTCTGCACTCATTAATCAACCTCTCTTCATTACCCCCTTCCCTAAGTCTTTTAATTCATTCCTCTAAAATCAAGACATTTCTAACATCTCAACTGTATTTAGTTTCAACCAACCAACTGAGCAAACCTTGACAGCCACTCCCAGATGTTCAAAGCAAGCACAGTGAATTATGGTCTCCGGTAAATATGTTCATATTAATATCTTGGACACATCAAAATATTCCTTCATCCCTGGTCTGCCACACTTGGAATTCATTGTTTTCCATAGGCTTCTGCCAATATAAATAAGCAAAATCTTGCACTTTTTTGGTATGAAAGCCTTCTCCCAGGTCAGATCTTACTTCTTCTGTCTAACTGTATGTCTGCACTCATTAATCAACCTCTCTTCATTACCCCCTTCCCTAAATTCTTTTAATTCAATCCTCTAAAATCAAGAGATTTTAGAAACAAACTGTTTAAGAACAGCCCACTATATAGTAGTATTTCATTGTGTAAATATACCACAATTTGCTTATTAGCGCTCCTGTTGATAGATATTTAGGTTGTTTGCAGCTTTTAGTTATTATGAATAAGGCTGCTATAAGCATTCTTTAAAAGGCATTTTATTAACATATGCTTTCATTTTTCTTAGCTAGGAGTATGTTTAACTTTACCAGCAGTATATGATGCTTCCTGTTGCTTCACATCCTTGCCAACATTTAGTAAAGCAGTATTTTTTATTTTAACTGTTCTAGGGGATGTGAGGTGGCAGCTCACATGGATTTCAATTTGTGTTTTTTTGGTAATGAATCACGTTCAGTACCTTTCAGTTATTGACTATTTGTACATGATTTATGAAGTGTTGTTCAAGTCTTTTACCCATTTTTGTATTGGATTGTTGTTTTATTGTTGATTTTCATGAGTTGTTTACACATTCTGAAAAACGATTTGTCAGATATATGTAACTAATGTTTTCCTCCTATTTCTTATCTATCTGTTTTCTTAATGGTATCTTTTGAAGAGAAGAAAATTTTTATTTGAGACATCTAACTTACCAGTATTTTTCTTTTATAGTTTAATGTACCACAACTCCACATTTGTGAAGTTGCCATGTTTTCATTTAGAAGTTTTATTATGAAGCTTTCATAAGTAAGTATATGACGTATCTTGAATTAAGTTTTTTAGGAATGATGTAAGGAGTCAAGATTCCCTTTGTTTTGTACAGATACCCAATGTGGTACCACCGTTTATTTAAAAGACTTTCTCTTCCCCATTGAATTAATTTAGTGCTTTTGTTGAAAATGATTAAACCATATGTGTGTGTGTGTTTATTTCTGGACAATCCATTCTAATAATTTATAATCGAAACATTTGCCTACATCACATTCTCTTGATTACTGTAGTTTTATATAAGTCTTAAAATTGGGTAGACTCCATTTACTACAAAGATGGTTGTCCACAGGGTAAGTAGGACAAGAATTGAGCAAAGTCTTGGGGGAACAGAACAACATTGCTTTTACAAGATAGAGTATCAGCGCATATCTTAGTTTGGAGTGCTATAACAAAAATATAGACTGGGTGGCTTAAACAACAGAAATTTGAGAAGTCCAAGATCAAGGTGCCAGCCATTTGGTTCCTGGTGAGGGCCCTCTTCTTGATTTGCAGAAGGATGCCTTCTTGTTTTACTCCCACATGGTGGAGAGAGGAGGGAAGCAAGCTCTTTCATGTTTCTTCCTTTTATAAATAATAAGATCTTTGCTTTGTATAGAATTATAAATTACAAAGTATTATTTTGCTTAATCCTTTTAACCAACATGAGGTGGGCATGTTGGAGGATATTAGCTCCCATTTTACAGGCAAAGTGAAAACACTGTAGCCATTTTTAGTATAAAAGCTGGGATATAAGACCTGGGATTCCATATTCACCACTGCTTTTTTCCATGACTTTGTGATACATCATTTAAAAGTAATCTGATTTCACAGTGTTTTACAGTGTAAGAATAACATCTATAGTATCTATTCCTGGCAGGTTAACTCTGGAGCCAACCAACCTAATTGATGGCCTCATAAGCTGGCATGTTTTAAGGCATTCTTACACCTCTAACTCAATTTCCAGCTATATTTGAGGGCCCCATAAGCCAAAATGTAGAATGCTGTTCTGAAAGGATCAGGAAATACAATGGTCAAGCATGTTTTAAAGTTTAACCTAGGTCTGGCACATCTTCATCAGTTGCTCAGATGGCAAGCTGTAGGATTGAAGGGAGTAGTGTGAGGATCCACTTGAGGGTGGACACTGATGAAAAACACAAGCAGTATCAGAGCCACTGTTTTCAGGAAATCCCTAGAAGCCTTGTTGCTAGTTTCCTACATTATTACCAGCAGGACAAAGGGCAATACTTTTGGAGACTAGAATTTCAAGGAAAAGATTTATTAGGCTGCCTGCCTGGGGCCTAAAAAGCCAGATAGTGCTAACTTTATCCAGGCCAAACCAACAAAATGGTTCATCCCTTCCTGATCTGCGTTTTGAGGAGAGTGCTGATCATCAGAGAAACCAAGAAATTCTGTCCTGAAGCCCAGGAGAGAAACGGTGGGCATTTCCCAGAGTTCTAGGAGGCATAGGGGCAACACAATCTGCCATGTAAAGAGAAAAAGCTATCTTGGTAAGCTTTGGTCTTGCACAGGACATGGAACCAGAAATGATCAACATCAGGGCCTGGGTGACCAGTCCTGAGAAGAGCAGGACTTCCTCACGTAAGGTGCCTAGGTCCCTGAGGAGAAGGGTCTAAACGCCCTAAAACTGCAAGCAAAATTTTGAGTGTGTACATGTTTTTCTGCTGAAGAGGTCTTTCATTCTCAAATCCTGAGCTTTTAGAGAAGAATACTAAGCCAGTTGCAGGCTAGAATACAAAACACACCAGTTATACTTAGAGTCAGCTAAGTCTGAGAGCTCTCAGAGCCATCAGTGAAAAGTTGGAACATAGACGCACAGGAGAGACAACTAAGTTCTTTTTGTGCCATTCTTCCTAACTGTATTTCAAGTCAGTTAAAAATAAGGCCTCAGGAACCGCTAGATTCAAGTATGCCCCTGGGCTTGGTGCACTGCTGCAGGAGTCTTAGGGTGTCTTGTACAAAATGCTTATTCACTCATGAATATTAAACCCCAGGATAGAAGATGCGACAAAGCAGGACTCCTTCCTCCATGGCCTGTGCTGATTTCAGAGGATGTGGCAGCCAATATGGAGAACATGGAAATGTTTCCTTAGAACTGGACTGTGCCGAGAGGTGCCTGCCATGAACATAACCTGCTGTCTTTTCCCTGACCCTTCCCTTCAGTTTTTGACAATAGAGCAATAAATAATCTTCTCTGAAGTTATTTGATATCATTTCTGAAAAGCAAAAACACATGCTTCCAATACACTAATACACTGTGCTTTCAGGTATTCTGGATCTAGTTCAGCTGTGGATGACCTCACTCATGCCTTCACTCTGATAGCCAGGTGAGCCCATTCCCTTGAAGAAGCCCACCATATCATTCTTGGTAGCATGACAGGCCACCAAGAGGTGGAAAGGGTGCAAGAACAATGAGATCTCCTGGAAACACTTCCCCAGGAAGGCAATTTCGTGAATGACGTCTTTCAAGCAAATAATGCCAAACCTCCCCAGGTGCTCCCCAATAACTGTGTTGTCTGCCAGAGGGAATGGTCTTACTTTTGACCTTGACTTGCCCACGTTTCAAGATGAGTTCCTGGAGAGACTTCAGATTTAGAAATCCCCAGGTCACATAATGTTCCACTATATGTAGCATTTCTAGGCTGAAGGTGGAGGGGTGGGGAGGGGGTGACTTCTGCAAAGACACCACTGAAAAACGTCTTCAGGCAAAGTCTTATGATGATTCTCTGCACCAGTAAACTCACATCATTAATCCTTTGAATGCATACAACAAAGGCCGAGGAGTGTTTATCTGGTTGTTTCAAGGCACACGGTTTTACATCTAGTCATTTGAGTTGCAGCTTGTCACATTTGTGCTGCCAAGAATCAAATAGGAATGATTCCAGTCACTTAAACCTGAGTCCTTTTCCTTTCCTCTGCTCCTTCTTTGCTATAAAGTGCCTGCTTTGACTGAGTGGCTTTGAGGACTAGATTTCGTAGGAACAAAGGAATTTTTCTTTGCTCTTGCTCTGCCGACTTTCTAGTGCTAGTTACTGACCATGCCCTCCCCACTGTCATGTCTCTTCTTATAAGAGCAATAATCCCATCATGAGGGCTCCACTTTTATGACCTAATCACCTCCCAAAGACCCCATGCTTAAATACCATCACATTCAGTATTATAGTTTCAACGTATCAATTTTGGGGAGTGGGGGATACAAACATTCAATCCATAGCAATGGACAACATGCTACCCTGAACCTCGAAAGGAGGTTCTTACCAGAAACCATCCAGAAAGGAACTAACTACCCCAACACTACACTTAACTAAACCTGTGGAGGTAGGGCTAAGTGTGGGCCTGGGGTGAGGGTGAAATGGGTTGTTACAATTACACAGTAATTAGCAACAAGGGCTTTGGAATCAGACCAACCTGTATTCATGTTTTCTACCAAGAAGTCTTGGAAAAATTACTTTACTTCCTGAGGCTTCTCTATTAAAAAACTAAGGAATAATTCTACCCATCTGATAGGATTGTTGTGGTAATTGAAGCTATATTTGTAGAATACCTTGCCTTATCGCTGATAAATCGTATGTGCTCTATAAGTGGTAGGTATTGGCAATGATTGTTTTAAGGTGCAAAGTACATGATGCACAATCAAGAATGTTTATCTCTTTTCATCCAGATATTTTCCACATAAGTTACAGTCTTCAGACATGAGCCTTTTTTTAAAGGAGAGTAATAGTATATGTGAATCTAGTTTTCCCTCTAACTATAAATGATTCCAGTAATTACCATAACCTGAAAAAAATCCAGGATGTTGACCGGTTAAATAGTTACTGTCAAACTTAACCCATCTTGCAGCATATGTTCAATGTCTAGAGTCAATGAAATTAGGTCAGGTATTAAACATTTAATGCATTGTATTACATAACCAACTTTTAAATCTGTTTATTTTAAATGCTATTCAGAAAATAACACTGTTTAACCTTGTATTTTAAGCTTAATATTCTGTCCTCTGGGACATCAGTGTTTGACCAAAGGGAAATGATGCTTAAGTATAAAATTTACCTTTTAAACTATGTTATCACTTGGTTTTCATTAGCTATTAAGGGCTTTTTAAAGGTAATGTAAGCAACTTAAGTCTTATGGCATAAAGATGCTGTGTGGTCATAGAGAAATGAAGACACTTTCTATTCTTGTATTGTTTGAAAAATCCACTCGTAGGCCGGGCGCGGTGGCTCAAGCCTGTAATCCCAGCACTTTGGGAGGCCGAGGCGGGTGGATCACAAGGTCAGGAGATCGAGACTATCCTGGCTAACATGGTGAAACCCCGTCTCTACTAAAAATACAAAAAACTAGCCGGGCGCGGTAGCGGGCGCCTGTAGTCCCAGCTACTTGGGAGGCTGAGGCGGGAGAATGGCGTGAACCCGGGGGGCGGAGCTTGCAGTGAGCCGAGATCGCGCCACTGCACTCCAGCCTGGGAGACACAGTGAGACTCCGTCTCAAAAAAAAAAAAAAAAGAAAAATCCACTCGTATAACCAGAAATTAATTTGAGAGCTAGTGAACTATTTAAAGAACCCTCAGAAAATGATGAACTCCTAGGTGCCAAGTATAAAGAAAAACATTTATAGGAAGACAGAAAGTGGTCCTTTGGACACAGAAGCTTAATAATGCAGGGATACAAATATGAAACTGCCATAGTTAGCACATGTGTGGTCTAGCACACACTTTAAGAAAAGCTTTAAAAACCTAAACAATTACTTTGCTTTTTCCCTTTTTTCTTTTTAATGTAGGCTTGTCTACTTTGGATGGATATTTTTCAATAGGTCTTTCCCCCGCTAGCTTATTAAGCTAAACATGATCCTTTTATTTGGAAAAGAAGGGCTGAAAATAATAATAATATGTTCATCAAAATGTTACATGGCTTACAGATTAAACCACTTTATGTACATGTTTCCAAAGATTGATTGACACTTTTTAGAAATGTCAATACTATTTTCTGAAGTGCCTTTATCAATCGTTATCAGCTTCAGCTGGAAGTAACAGGATACCCAACTGTTAAAGTGGCTTAAAGAATAGGGGCTTTCAGGCCGGGCGCGGTGGCTCAAGCCTGTAATCCCAGCACTTTGGGAGGCCGAGGCGGGTGGATCACGAGGTCAGGAGATCGAGACCATCCTGGCTAACATGGTGAAACCCCGTCTCTACTAAAAATACAAAAAACTAGCCGGGCGTGGTGGCGGGCGCCTGTAGTCCCAGCTACTCGGAGGCTGAGGCAGGAGAATGGCGTGAACCTGAGAGGCGGAGCTTGCAGTGAGCCGAGATCGCGCCACTGCACTCCAGCCTGGGTGACACAGCGCGAGACTCTGTCTCAAAAAAAAAAAAAAAAAGAATAGGGGCTTTCATGACTTCTTACAGTGAAGTCTGGAGTTAGATGCTCCTGGGTTGGCTCCTGAGTTACCAGTGTCATCGGGGTTGCCAGCTCTTTCTACCTTTCAGCTCTACTACCCTTTGCTTTTTGACTGCCCTCACACCTTTTACCTGACAGTCACAGAGCCTCCCTCAGCTTCTGACACCATGATAGGAAAGAAAAATGGGGATTTTCCAGACTTCTCTTTTCCGGGAGAAAAATCTTTTTTCTGAATGATCCCAAAACCACCACTTCCTTCTCTTGCGCCTCCCTCCTGCTAGCATATCCTATTGTCAGGCCACATACTCATGTTCCAGTATAAGGGATGCTTGGAAAAATGAGCATCAGACATTTGACCTCTGTCATGGAAGACAGGTTCTGCCAGCAAGAAAGAAGGAAGGAGAATGGTGATTCATAGGCATTAACAAAACCTAAGCAGAGGCCACACACATGGGAGACCAGCAATACATTAATTGAGATTAATATCTATTAAACTCTTACTCTGGCCTAATCATAGTTTTAGTCACGATATGTCTCAATTATTACACCAATTTTACAGATGTATCAACTGAGGCATAGCGATGTTTAATAACTTAGCTAAGGCCACACAGTTAGTAAGAAGCAGAGCTGGGATTTCAATCCAGGCAGACTAACCTCAAAGCCCAATCATTTAACCATTTAACCACTGCTTCCACATGATTGTGGTAACACAGGATTAGCAGATGAAGGCCAATAAAAGTTCATATAATGGAAAACAGAAGTGGCAGGAGATTTTGATGTATTCTTATACTCTGGAATTTTATTCTTTTGGCTTTATTGCCTTCTTAGTAAGTAATCTACAATGTGTGACTCATTGCTATAATCTAGATTATGGTAAGTTATTCAAATGGAGATAAAGCATGTATGTGATGTAATAACATTTAGGATAAGTTATGACACTAAAAAATTTACTCTTATTCTTTAAAAAGATAATATGCTTGAAGTTTCTTTTAAAAAATGTGTCACTTACTCATAACTATTGTTTTTAAAAGACTCAATATTTTTTGTAATATGAATATTTGATCTTGGATAAAATGTACTACATATTGTACACTTTTGTTTTGGAAATTATTGCATTTTTAGTAACCAATTATAATATTACATCAAAGAGGCGTGAGCCACCGCGCCTGGCCTAATATTTTTTTTTTAAAGTTGTTCCTGGCCGGGCACGGTGGCTCATGCCTGTAACCCCAGCACTTTGGGAGGCCGAGGCGGGCAGATCACCTGAGGTCAGGAGTTCGAGACCAGCCTGGCCAACGTGGTGAAACCCTGTCTCTGCTAAAAATACAAAAATTAAGTGGGCATGGTGTTGGGTGCCTGTTATACTACTCGGGAGGCTACTCGGGGGCTGAGGCAGGAGAATCGCTTGAACCTGGGAGGCAGAGGTTGCAGTGAGCCAAGATTGTGCCATCACATTCCACCCTGGGGGACAAGAGCAAGACTTCGTCTCCAAAAAAAAAAATTGTTTCCTAGCCTTCGTGGGGGAGTATAGAAAAAGGCAGAGGAGAAAGTACTCATATGGGAGACACTAAAAGAATTGGCGAGGAATGAGGAATAAGATCAAAGTGATCTTAGTTTAAGCAGAACCTTCATTAGAATTTTCAAGCAAGCCACAGCCAAAACTCAGAATAATCAAAACAGGAGATTATTCAGGAAAACTGGGAACAAGGTAGAATGCTAGGTATGGTGGGATATGGGAAGAACCCTGAGACCTTACTCTGAGACCTTGGCTATGCCCAGCTAGTTAAAGGGAAAATGGCAACTTTAGAAAATAAAGCTGGCATGTCACAGGAAAAAGAATGGTAGAGGAGAAAATACTTTGACTTTGAATTCAGAAAAGAATAAATAGAGGTGAACTCTAGTCCCTTTTGAAGGCCCCAGGAAGATGAATGCCTTTGCCAAAATAGTCTTTGAAAGCTCTTATTGAAGAATCCCTCTTGGGGAGAGCACTTGGTAAATGTCTGGGGTGGAGGGGAGCTATTCTACTTCTATCTTGCCTGGGTTTTGAGTGAGTGGTTCTTAGGATTCAGAGGAGTAAGGCACAGGCTCTTTATGAGGCCAGGAAAGGCTTGTTTTGTTAATGGTTGGTTGGATGCTTTTACTTTTCAAAGTGAGGAAGAGAGAAGAGAAGAGAGATGAAGATCCCTCAGGATAGAAAGAGGCTGAGGCAAATTGGGGGCCAAGGAAGATCCACATTTGTGGAAAATTATTTAAAGAATGTTGCCAGCCAGGTGTGTGGTGGCTCAAAACTGTAATCCCAGCACTTTGGGGGGCCTGCGCAAGTGGATTACTTGAGCTCACGAGTTCGAGACCAGCCTGGACAACATGGCAAAACCCTGTCACTACAAAAAATCAAAAATTAGCCAGGCATGCTGGTATGCACCTGTAGTTCCAGCTACTCAGGAGGCTGAGGTGAAAGGATGGCTTGAGCCTGGGAGGCGGAGGTTGCAGTGAGCTGACATTTCACCACTGTACTCCAGCCTGGGCAATAGAACCAGACCTTGTCTCAATAATAAATTAAAAAATAAGTAAAGAATTGTCAGGTTCTAACTGAGGTCCTAGGGGAGTCAGTGGGTGAGTGGCAGGTAGCTAGAAAAACACTTGAGGAATCATAGACAGTTTCAACATGGCTTTACTCTCTCTCTGGGCATGAGTGAACCATATGGACAGTGTTAGTGGGGTAACTATACCTTTTTCAGACAATAGCGGCTCCAATCCCTAATGCGCCTCATGTAGCATGGTTACATAATGTGTGGGGTTGTGCGCCTGCACTCCAAACCCACTGAATCATGCTGCACCAGAAGGCCACTTCAGCCTACTGCTGACTAAAGTACAGCCATATCACTTCCACTCCACTCCCTAGGCTGAGGGCCTCCTCCAGGCAGGGATACATGACCATAGGGGTCATGACCATGGGATACTGAATCCATATCCCACAACAACAATACAGACAGCAACAGCTCACTACTAGGATCCCAGCTATGCTACTTAAGACTATTAGGGCCCAGCGTAGGCCAGAGCCTGGGGAATGCCACCGTCTCTGCAGGGGGTCATCAGTAAGGCTCTCAACTGCCTTAATCTCCCATGAGACCCCTTGCAGGGCGGCTGTTAAGTTCTGCTGATTGTCAGGGATAAAGGTACAACACTGTTTCTAAAAGGACACAGGTACCACTTGGGCAGCAGTTATGATGCCTAAGGTCATTTGGTTTTGCCACACCACCTTTCTGATCTGATCAACCTCATCCGTTAACAGGAGGAGGGCCACTCAGGTGCAATTCAGAGCCCAAGTGGTGTGCTCTACAAGAGGAGTAACTTGTGCTTCTACAGTTATGACACCCGCTCCAGGGATAGTCATTGCCAAGGGGTAGAACCACCAGGGTGCTCGTCGCACTTGCAAAAACCAAGAGCGTAGCACCTCCCAGTTACACAGACATCTGGGCAACATGGAGAGAACAGTGGCAGGTACATAAGGCCACTCCAAGGTACAACATCCAATCCTGTCATCTGGTAGGTAAGGCCACCCTGTGTCCCCACAGATCCATAAAGTCTCAGGGGCAAAAAGTCCATTGGGGCCTGACCTTGGTGGGGCTGCTTGTTCCATCCTACCTTCGTTGTGGTGACACATGTTATGTTTGCACAGGCCATGACAGGTACCCATCCCACAGTGGTGTTACCCCAATGTTGCTCTATGCACTGCAGTGCCTGGGCCACGGGTACTACATGTTCCCCCGCTAGGCAGCCCCACCTGTCATAAACGCTACAGGCCAGCCAGGGGGTGGGAGCACCATGGGTCTTGCAGCATCCTTTGCCCAAAGCTTGCCACTTCGCGTTCCAGGTGTCAGCCATGGGACCCCAAGTCTCCAACTATGTCCAGTTCTCTGCAGATGTAGGATGCATGTGCCAAGGCAAGCTATCCGCAGCTGCTGCTGGAAGGGTGGTGCAGATCCAAGAGTTGAAAACATTGTTCACCTCAGCATAGGTCCACAATGCAGTTGGAGCATGTTAACCTATGTCAAAGTGACAGAGCAAGCACAGGTACTAACGGGGGTAAATCACGTCCCTCAGGCAAAATATAGGCTAATCTTTCATCCCTGGATAACAATGCAACCGCCAAGGGCTTTTGCCCTGGGCAATGGTACCACACCTTCCTCAGCTCCCTATGGTTTCTTTGAGTCCTGTATCAGTGCCAGAGTCACAGGGGAGTTCATAATAGGCCACACAGACAGTACATGTGTCCCCCAAGGAGGGCTCCTTCCCCGGCCGCCCCACCTTGAAAGCCAACCACGGGGGCCATGCATCAAACACCCAAGGAGTGACACACAAGTCACACTGCAGGCCCTCCTCCCAGGGAGCTGTGATGGACAACCACCAGCACGGGGGTACTTGGAGGATCCACACGCACAGCCAGGTTTTCTGTTCTCCTGCCTTCAAGGGTGTTGGGGCAGGCAACAACAGATTACTGTTTGTCCCAATATCTGGTCAGAGGAGGTCATCCCTGGTACGTATCTGCAACTGAATAGGACAGTGGCCCGGTGTAACAAAGCCTCCACTGGGACTGGGCCGCCTTTCGGTGGTCATCCATTCACGGTTTGGAGCACTAGGTCCAGCCTTGAACTCCAGCCCCACAAAGATGGGGGTGTGACATACAAGCTTAACCCATTCTTCAGGAGCCTGTTATATCGCTCAATCATACCCACAGCTTGTGGGTTGTATGGCACATGGAGTCCCCACTTTATGCCCATTCGTTGTGCCCATTTTTGTACCTGTTGTCCAGTGAAATGTGTTCCCCTATCACTCTCAATGGCCAGAGGGTAACCACACAGGGCACATAAGTGTTGCACGGCCTGAATGGTGTTCTGTTGGGTGACCACCCTGGAAGAGTAGGCGAACAACAGGCTTGTGGCCATGGCCACAGCTGTTAGCACATGTGTGTACCCTAGCAGCTTCAGCAGTGGCCTGGTGTAGTCTACTTGCCACCTGATCAAGGGCACTTGCCCTATTGTTACTGTTGTGTAACACTGGGCAGCTGCCTCTGATTAGGGTATGTCTGAGCACATGCTAGGCATTTCTGACAAGCCTCCCAAATATCTTGCATGGGCAGGGACAGATCCCAATGCGTATTGACCTGTGACATCAGTTTACCCCCACATGTCCCAGTTTCTGGTGTAGCCACATGACCACATCTCATGTAAGTGCCGACTCTAACCATCAGACCTTGGCCAAGACATCTGCCTCATCATTGTCGGGGGTGGCCAAAGGCCACTTCTGTATTTTCCTGGTAGTTAATCACAAGGTTAAACATTGATAGACCACCCTACTATCCATACAGATTACCAAAGGTTTCACCTCCTTGGTGATCACCATCCATACTGCTCTATGTTCAGCCTGTCGGCCTCTTTGTCCATACCCAGTTTCAAACCATATGGTGTCAGTACTAGGTTGGACTGCAACATCGTTCCAGGCAGCAGTAGCACCTCGGCTAGACCCATCTGTGTACCATGCCACATCGGGAATGGGGGGACGCCCTTCCTTAAATGGTGAAGGCTCAGGGTCTAGGGGTGCCTCGGGCCTTATCTTGCATTAAGACTACAGGTCCCAAGACCTCTTGCAACTCTGCTGCTAAGGGGCTTGTACTCAGCATACTCCACCGCTCCAGGTAGGTGCCCCACTTTGCCAAGGTGGATGTCTGTGCCATCCCAGTCTGGGGGGTCATTACCCATGATGCACCCATCCTGCTATTGGTAAGTCATTCGCACAATGACTGCAGCCCATCCTGTCACACTCTCACAAGCCTAAAGGGCAGCATATACAGCTGCTAGCTGTTTCTCTATCAAGGAATACCAGAGCTCAGCTCCCTTCCATAGGGATCAAAAGCCTAATGGCATTCTCAAGCGCTCCTTGTGCTGCCATCTGTGGTCACATGCACATCCAGCTCAAATGGGTACCCCTGGTCAACTACCCATAGGGCTTGTGCCAGCTAAATAGCCTGCTTGGCTGGCAGGAAGCCAGTCTCAGCCACATCACTCCAATCCGAGATAGCTCCCTTCTTTGTTAACCAATGCAATTGTTTTACCATTTGAGCTAAATTGGGCACAAATGCCCACCAATATCCCAGGAGCCCCACAAAAGTTTGCAGGTGCTTCACTGTACTAGGGCGGAGATATGCCTGAATCTTATCAATGATAACCTCTGGGATGGCCTTTGTCTCACCCGACCAGATAACTCACAATAATTTGGCAGATAATCTAGGTCCTTGAACCCTGGATTCATTGACAGCCCAACTGCATGCTGCCAAATGTTGCTGCAAGAGGGGCACTGCCACTTCTAAATCTGCAAGAGAATCAAAGGTTAATATAATATCATCAACATAATGGAATAGACAGGCCCCTTCTGGACATTGCCAGGTGGCTACATCTGTGGCAACTAGACCATGACATATGGTGGGGCTATGCACATAGTCCTGTAGCAACACTGTGAAAGTTCATTGTCCCCCATCCCACATGAAGGTGAACTGTTTCTAGCTTTCTGGAGTGATGTCTATGGAGAAAAATGTATTGGTCGAGTTCACTACATAGTGGTACTGTCCCAGTTCTGTCATCAAATGGTCCATCAAATCCATTATTGATGGTACAGCTGCATGCAAAGGGGGTGTTACTTAATTTAGTTCTCTCTAGTCCACGGTCATCCGCCAAGTTTCATCAGGCTTTCTATCTGGTCACACTGGAGAACCGTAGGGGTTGTAGGTACCACACACTATCTGCACCTCCTCCAGCTTTTTAATTGACTCAGTTATCTCTGTATGCCCACCCAGGCTTCACTTTCACTGATCAGCCTCCATAACTGTCAATGTAAGCAGGTTTGCCTGGAAACTTATCCAGGTTCCCATAAACAAGGCTGCAATCCATGCCATTATCCGCCAGTGCCAGCACCCGCTGTACATTGGTGGGGGAGCAGTGGATCTCTAATTCCACATGTGGCCTCCAGTCATCTAGTGTCCCCACAAGCCGGGGACCTCAGCCAGTTCCCTAATCAAACAGAAAAAGGCTCTACGTTTCCACCTGGCTGCAGCAAGTAGTCTTTGAGCTAAAGCACCCAGGTGGGACCAGGTGGCACCGGGTGGTGCAGCAACATCCTTCTCCCCCTTGGGAGAATTTTCTGGAATTGCTGCTCTGAAGACAACTATCTTCACAAAGTTAAGAGTACTTCATTGGGCTGCTTATCAATTTTCTCTCATCCAATCCCGGCCAAAATCAAATCTATCTACATCTGTGAGCATGTCACTCATTGCAGCCCCCTTTTCTCCCATGGTGTGGCCCCTATGGGCAAGGCGTCGTCCCCTTCTTTACGGCATGGACTTCTAGGTCCCACCAGTGGCCTTCTGCTTCTCCAAGAGCCGCCACAGCAGTAGTCACTTCATGTATGCAGCACCCTACGTATGGGGTGAGGACAGCAGCTAGGAAGCCAAAGGCACTTGGGAGCACAGAACCCAACAGCAGATCCCTCATGTGGGAGGTGAAATATTCACCATCTGGCCCCCTGGGTATTCAGGTCAAACATAGTGTGATGGCTAATACTGAGTGTCAGCTCGCTTCAATCGAAGGATACAAAGTATTGATCCTGGGTGTGTCTGTGAGGGTGTTGCCAAAAGAGATTAACATTTGAGTCAGGGGGCTGGGGAAGGCAGATCCACCCTTAATCTAATCAGCTGCCATCGAATATAAAGCAGGCAGAAAAACGTGAAAAGGAGAAAACAGGCCTAGCCTCCCAGCCTACATCTTTCTCCCATGCTGGACGCCTGCTGCTGTAGAACACTGGACTCCACGTTCTTCAACTGGAGACCCGGACTGGCTCTCCTTGCTCCTCAGCTAGGAGACAGCCTATTATGGGACCTTGTGATCGTTTAAGTTTTAATACTTAATAAACCCTCATTCATTCATATATATATATATATATATATATATATATATATATATATATATCTCCTATTAGTTTTGTCCAAGAGAACCCTAATACACATAGTCTGCCGCATACTCATCTCCCAGGTGACTTACACCAAATTGGCATACAATTGCCATTTACTCATGGTTTCAAGTATTTCACTGGTGTTGTTCCACACAGTCCGTATGGCTGCCCATAGCCACTCAATCTACGTGTGGTCACCTTGCCCTTGTGTCAGCCACCAGCTAACCTGCAACTGCTGATGGAGGGAGGGGTGAGTCGTGATAGAGGCCATCTTTTCTATCTCAGAGGCAGAAGAGGAGATACTATCTGCTCCCTCATCCCACAAATGAAGCATCCAGATGAGCAGAGGTTCCCCTGGATGCTGACGGCACTGCCTGCCTAACTCCCACAACTCAGTCGGGGTATAGGCAGTATCTGAAGTATGCTGCATTATGGTGGTGGGTCCATGAGCCTACCCTTGGGGCCCCAATGGCTGCTTATGATCTACCTTCTGATGATCCACTGGGTAAGCCCATAACAGGGGTTCTTCCTTCTTGGTATCTGACCAAGTGGGGGTCTCTGGCTGAGATAACCAACCCAGGCCTGCATTCACAGCAGGTTTTTAAATTAAATTTTATTTTTTTTAGACAGGGTCTCTGTCACTCAAGCTGGAGTGCAGTGGCACAATCTCAGCTCATTGCACCCTCCGCCTTCCAGGTTCAAGCAATTCTCCTATCTCAGTGGCCCATGTAGCTGGAATTACAGGGGCACACCACCACACCCGGCTAATTTTTGCATTTTTAGTAGGGCCAGGATTTCACCATGTTGGCCAGGCTGGTCTCAAACTCCTGACCTCAGTAATCCACTCACCTTGCCCTCCCAAAGTGCTGGGATTACAGGCGTAAGCCACCCCACCTGGCCCACAGCAGCTTCTAATTCCTTTTCCAAGCTCTGTAGCCAGCACTTCAGGCACCCCACCGACACCTGGAGGTCCCCATTCATGGCAGTTTCTAACTCTTTTTCTGAGCTGTGTAGCCAGGCCTCAAGGTGCGCTGCCTGCACCTGAAGGGCCCTTACCTGCATTGCATCCCTCAGGGACTGGGTGTGTACTTCTTGTAGTACAGTCAAAAATGCCCATCCAACTCTGCCAGCAAAGGCTCGCTCCTCAGTGTCTGTGCTTCCAGCTGCTTCAGCACCTTCTCCATGCTCATGGGGGACCCAACTACTGCAGCCCAGGTTTCCACTGGAACCCATCCAAGCAGAACAGCTGCCACGGGGTACCACAACCCATGTTTCAGCCACATGGCCAACCTGGAATCAATGGGAGACCAAAGGCTCACTGTCCTCAGGATCCTGTTCGTGATGCCAATTGTCAGGTTCTAACTGAGCTCTGAGGGGAGTTGGTGGGCAAGTGGTGGGTAGCTGGAAAAACACTTGAGGAAACATAGACAGTTTTGACGTGACTATTCTCTCTCTGGACGCAGGTGAGCGGTATGTACAGTGTTAGCAGGATAATTATACCTTTTACAGACAATAATGGCTCCGAGCCAAGCACGAGCTCACATGGGTGATCACCTAATGCACCTCATGTCATGTGGTTACATAACGTGCAGGCTTGTGCACCTGCACTCCAAACCCACTGAGTCATGCTGCACCAGAAGGCCACCTCAGCCTGCTCTTGACTAAAGTGCAGCTATTTCCCTTACAAGAATGTTGCCATTTTCACTGCTAACGTTTTATTTTTTTCTGTGATATAAGTACTGCTCCAGTTTCCCTAAAAACTCTTTAGTAAAGTCTAAAATGCTGCAAACACAATATATACATGTTTCTTTGAGAAATTCCAAATACTGCATTTAAGACAATGTAGTGAAACACAGAAGCGGCAGGTGTGGATCTGGGAAGCAGGAGTTTTGAGAAGTCAAGCATCCAGGGTAGTTGCAGAAATTTAGGAGAGGCTTGATCTTCCACAGACCATGAAACTGACAAAGGCAAAAGTCAATTATACCTACTTCTCTGAGGAATAAGAGAACTCCAGCTGACAATACTAATAATTATACAAATTAATAATTACTGTAGAATCAGCTGCCATTTGTGAGGCATTTATGGATGAGACATTAAGAACCACAGCCTTATAAGCTTAAACTTGAACTACATTTTTGTCATATGACTACCAATGACTCTAGGTCTCAGGTTATTTTTGTCATTGTTTCTCATTTTATCTCATCTCTTGTCAGTCAGCATTACGTTAAGGCCATTTGGGCAGGCAAAGAAGTATGATCCTTCCTCTTAATAAACCTATAAGCTGAAGGGCTTTTATTTCACCCACACAGCAACAATATTTAATAGGGAGGGGAAAGGAAATTCCAAGAAAGTTGGAGGATGAAGACAACCCAACCTGTTGTCTGAGCTTTGTCATCCTTCCTCACTGGCATTACAGTTACACCCTCCAACTGTCCCCCACTCCGCCTGCGGCCTCCTCCCATTGACTTTCAACTCAGCAGCCAGAGTGGTCCTTACAAAAAGAACATAGGAAGGTCATACTATATCACTCCGCCACATTTACCACTGATTCCCCATTTTACAGAGTAAACTCCCATCCTTTACATAAAGTTGCAAGCTTTGCATGATCTGTGCACCAGAGGCCACCTGGATGCTTTAGCCTCTCCAGAGCCAGAGATTTCACCTCCTCTCTCACTCTGCTGTCTTGTGCCCACTCCACTGCAGCACCAGCCAGTCTCATCCTTTTGCCTTTCTACCTGCTCTGTTTTACTCTAGGGTAGTTGCATGATTCCTCCCCTCACTCCTGATAATCTTATCTGTGAGGCCTTCCTCATACCAGCTAACACAAAATAGGAAACCCCAACTTCCACCCTCTCATTGCCTCCCCACCGTATCTGATTTCTTATTCTCCACAATATGGTCATTAGATGCTACATTATATTTCTTTGTTGTCTCTCTCCCTTCTCTGGAATGTAAATTCCATCAGGCCGGGGACTTGGTTGGTTTTGTTCACTCATATCCAGCATGTAGAAAAGTGCCTGACATCTAGTAGGAACATAGTTTTGTTTGTAACAGCTTTATTGAGATACAATTGACACAATTTTACTTTTGAATGAATGAATGAACCAGTGTGCAAAAAGAGAGAGTAAGAAAAGTTAAGGGAGCAGTCCCCTGCTGAGTAAGGCAATCATTGAAAATTACTTGTTTGAGGCTAGGTGTTGGAGATCACTGAGGAAGCATAAGAAATTTTTTTTAAAGTGCCCATTAAAACAATCTTATCATGCCTCACATATGATCAATAAGAAAATAGATGGATTGAACTGGGGTGGGGAGAGGGGCGGGGCAGGGTTTTAATAATAGAGAAGTGATTGTGAATTTTAGGATTTCAAAACCTACAGATCAGTGTTTTTGTTTTGTTTGGTTTTGCTTAAAAAAACAAAAACAAAAAAAACCGCAGTTCTTTGCAGTTGTTTCTTTACAAAGAATATTTAAACTATGGTGTCACCATAGAAATGCATAGCTAATGCAATGTTTTTCTCCTGAGTTCTGAAGAATACACAGGCCTTTTCCATTGAAGGTAAAAATGTGTTTAAAGACTATAAAGACTACCTCTTTCTGGTGTAAAGGCTATAATTGCGAAATAAATCCCTAGATATTTCCCAGGACCTTTCCTGACCCAGAGGTTACTTCAAGTATGGCCCAAGGACCAGTGGCCCCAGCCACATAAATAAATTTCCAATATATATTTCATTTATTAGGTTGAGTTTAGCGTAAGTTATTAATGTTTGTCATAATGATTTATTCATTCTTTATGGGCAATCCTCACTTATTAAAAATGTCATTGATTGGCTGAAATTAACAATTCCCTGTTAATTCACAATTCATATTTTAGTGTTAACTACAAAATAAAACAAAGGCTGCATAAGTCACAAATTAATTTACATTCTCATTGGAAACGTACGGGAGCATAATGGAAGCTTAATAGACATGTAGAATATTGGTCTCATCTTGACCCACTGAGTCAGAATCTGCATTTGAATAGGTGACTCTTGGGTATAATAAAACTTGAAAAGCACTGTTCTAGACAGCTGTTGGTACATTTTGGAAGGGAAGTCTGTGCAGGCCCATTCTGTTGCTGAGAATTTATTTAGAGATTCATAGCCCCAGATACCTGCACCCCAAGAACAGAAGGGGGAGCCCTAATCCCCCAGTTGCCAGTTGAAAAACTGGTTATAGCTACTTCCTGTTCTTCACAGGGCAGGCAATGTGAAATGGAGTATTAGAAGCAGCAGAAGTAGAGGAAGGAGAACAAAAAATACCTGCTACCCCTTCCCAGTGGGGTTGCAAGCAAGAGGAGAATCTGGCAAATCCCTGGGGTCTCAGAAACATATGGAGGCCACTGTCAGAGCACCAAGCAATCGAGGGGAAACTAGGGAAGAACAGAGTCGAAATCTTGTTCTTCTACTTCTGTATACTGTTCTGAGTCTCCCTGGTTATTTTTCATCTCTTTAATAAATTTCCTACACTTCTGCTTTCTCTTTTTTTTTTTCCTCTCAAAAGTAATAGTAGTAATAATGATAATATCTTATATCCACATGATGCTATATACTCTCTGGTACATAGTAGATATAGCAGTCTTTTACAAAAGGCAAGTTTGTGGCTGTTTTGCAAATGATAAATGTTCCATACACTTTCTCCCAATTTTTAATTGGGTTATCATTAAAAGTATTTCTTGTTTTTCATTCATTTTGGCAAATTTTGGAGGGTTTGGGTGTGTTTGTGTGCACACAAGATAATCTATTGAGTTATTGCCACAGTGAATTGAATGAGGAAAGTGAGGAAAAATAATACCATTCAGTAGATCAACCCCCTTATTTTGAAGATGATAAAACCAAGCCTGAAGAGTTTAAGTGATGTGACTTGGATCCTACAGCAAGTGAATAAAACCAGTATCTCCCATTCTTTACATTCCACAGTACACTGTACTGATATGCATGGAATAAATTTTAGAGAACCTGTGAGCTAAATCTTAACCTTGTATGCAAGACAGATCTCACCTAAATGGTCCTTTAAAAAAGATAGCTACTCTTACTATTCTTTAACTTCCACAGAAGCAGAATTTATAAGTTCCTGTGACTCATGAGATACAGTATGATTAAGAAGGGCTTTGAAAAGTGCAAAGCACCATACAAACATGAGAGATTGTTTCTAATAATGACTGGTGCCCATAAGCCTTTATTGCCATGAGTGTCTTTGCAATATCCAAACTCAGTGCCTCCTTCTGCAATGTGAGACAGTCCCTGTTTTGTTCAATTTTGGAATATTTTCACCATCAGTTTCTCAAGCATCTCTCTCTGAAACCAACTGGTTTATCCTGACGTGCTCAATTATAAGTTTATGTTTCATTGTGTTTCACCTTTGCTCTTGATCTCCATGCTTTGGCATGGCGGTGATTTGACAACAAAAATGGCTTCCCAGACCCTATCTGGACCATCCACTTTGTTGCTTTGCTTTGAAAATGAGTCTAAATTTGAAGGAAATGGGATAAAGGAGGTAGGAAATGTACCATCTCGGCCCTTGGCAAACTCTGTGTTTTGTTTAAATTCTTAGTCTTGACAATTTGTCTCACTTCTTTTCCAATTTATTTCACAGGGATTACATAAACTAACGTGGCCCATGAGCTGTGTAGCCCAACCATACAGTGTACTTCACTTTCCTCTTCTAAATGGGATTGTTGAAACCAAAGCCTGAGAGGAAATAATCCAAAATATTCTTTTATTTCCCCAGGATGCCAAATCTCCTGACTTCTCTGACACCAACTGGGTGTTTTATTCACTTAGACTGTGGGTCTGTACCAGCTGACTCCATGAAAAAAATAGACCCTTCTGGGGCCAGGTTGAACTACAGAGTCAAACAATTAACAAAGATGTGCTTTAGATTCTTCAGTTACTGAAATTTGAATAAATTTTCTTGAAAGCAGAATAAAAGCAAAGCAGATTCCTAGAGTTTATATAACATTGAAATAAATGCTTAAAAACTGTATTCCTCCTTTCTTTTCCTTTAGGTATATTTTCTTTCTCAGATATTATAAAATCTAAAATCTATGGCTATGACCAGTTAATTTTTGTTTAATGAAAGGATAAAAAGTTCACTTTATTGACAAAGTCACACTTCACAAAAAGATGCTGTGCTAGGTATAATTTCTAATTCCTTTATTCAATTTCATTTTCTCCACCTTTTTAGTTTTGTCTGCTGTATGGTCAGCCTGATGAAAGAAGGAGGCAGTAAAAAGAGACCTTCAACTGGCCCAGTCCCAGGCCTGGTTGCTGAAACAAAAAGGGCTGTGAATTAAAAGCAGATAGACAAGGGTAGATATCATGCCTAGACTCTCAACCCAGGCTAAGCAAAGCCTGAGTGAGCTTGTTCAGGTTTCAACCCAAGTAAAGCTGAACAAAAATTGTTCGTTTGTGGCTGTTCTTTATAAAGTTGCATGCACTCTCTAGCCAATATTGTCCACCCTTACATCCCAAGGGAATCATCGTAATGATAAAAACAAGTGGAGAGAGTGCTGAATGTCAGTCCTCAATCACTCCCTCCCACAGCAAACAACCTATACAAGTGTCAAGAAAAATTTCCCTGGGTGTTGGCAAAAAGTCACTCTTGCAGTGTGCTTACGAGTTTAGTTTTTGAGCATATTGCTTTATCGATGGGAATATTTTTACTCTTAAAATCACAAGAGGTTGGCATAAGAAAATAAACTGCCAAGGATATTTGAAATGAAGTGCATTGTTCTGCTCAATGAGTCACATTTACAGACAGAGCCTTTGGAGCTGCCACACCTCCGGCCTTCTACTCTGAAAGACACAGTGAACAAGCAGAACAAAACCAGAGCTGGGAATTCAGTTCGGGAGAAAAGGCAGCTAAGCTGACCTTTGAACTTTAGGGTGAGACACTTGGGCAGCCACGTAATGACCAGCGTCATCTCATTCTCAAGGGAGAGCGCCATGCCCAAGCACTGCCTGTCAAGAGGGAGCAAGAGGGAAACTGTTCTAGAACAGAAGAGATGCCTTCTAGAAAACAAGAGTAGGGGAAATAATTTTTACACTATAATCCAGGGCTCCTTCACTATCTGGTTTTATTTACTTCTCCTGACTCCATTCATTCAGTCATTCAACAGAGAGTTTACTGAGCTAGGTGCTGGGGAAGTACTGAATAAAAACAGACCCCATCCCTTCCCTCATACAGCAGGAAGCTGACAATCAATTATACAATATAAATGTGACACTGTTGCCATGATCATGCTGCAAAGGTGAGTTATCTGATGCTATGGAAGCATGAAAGAAGGGAATTCGACCTAGTTATGGAGTTCAGCAGGCTTCCAGGATACAGCTGGAATTTGAAGGAAAAGCAGGTGAGAAGAGGCATGAGAATAGGATTCAAGCAAGACAGCAAGGGGAAAAAATCCCAACATCTGTCAACATTGCCGTGCAATATCAAAGCCCAGGTTCAGAAGACTCCAACCTTGGTGTGAAGAAGAGTGACATCACACTGCCCATGAAGATGGACAGTAGAGCAGAAAAGAGACAATGTTGGTGAAATCCCTGTTGACAGCAGGGACAGACCCTTTCCTAACTGCTACACTTCCTTCCCCAGACATTCAGAGACGGGGCCACAGCAGGGAAGAGTCTCAGGTTTTGCTTGCTGTGGAGCTCTGACGCTGTGAATAAAACTTTTTCTTTAGTTTTACAATAGCTGTCACTGTGCGGCATTTTTAAACACAAAGAAGAGGGAGAAACGAGGTTGCTAAGATAATTTAGTAACTAAGAGAGAATATGATATATTGAAAAACTGGAATTTGAAGTCAGTTGGTTCATTCTAGTATGATAATAATACTCCCAACCTTGAACAAGTTACTTAGATTTTTTTGAACATTAGTTCTGTCAACCATAAAATAGGCATAATAAAATCCATCACTCAATAAATGTTAGTTTCTTCTCTCATTGGCTAATTTTCATAATCCGAATTTCCAAGACTCGGTGTTTTCACTTGAAAAGTATGAATTATACCTGCATCAGAGTATTGATATTTAAGTAAGTGCATATGTAAAACTTTAAAGCATGAGGTAAGTATCAGGTATTATGAAACAGTCATAAAATATTTGAGAAGGTTACTGTAGATTAGATCCTGTTTTTGGTCCTAGAGAAATGGAAGGTTGACTGAAGCGGGACCTTGCCCTTAGGAGACAGCTGAAGGAGAAGTCTATTCTTCTTCCTTATGCAGAGAGAAAAGGTAGCAAGGCCAGAGGGAAAGGCCTGCACAGGTACGCAAGTTTCTGGCAGTTGGCCCTCCCTGGGGGATATCTGATACCTGACCCCCAGCCATCAGCTGAGAGCTTGCCCAGACTTTCTGACCCAAGAGCTCTAGGGACTGGGCTGCTGAATGGATTTCTAAATCTTCAAAATAAACAGCCAAGGAAATCTTACACCAAGTGAAAAATGACTTGAGGGCAGTAGAAAGTAGTTGTGCCAACTGATGGAGGAGGTTATGAGAAACGAGGAGAGGAAAATCACTATAGGTTTCTGTGTTTCTACTGCAAGGGGATTGAACAGTCCAGATATACTAATTTCCTGCCAAGCCAGCCAGATTTCCTGCTTTTAAGCTCCTTTGGTCTTATTTCTCTCTTCTTTCTGAGAAGTTATAAAATGAATGAGGAGCAGAAGGTTTCTTGCCCAACCATGATTCAGGAGGCAGCTCAGCCACAGAACAGGCAAGTGTAGCATTGCCTAGAGGAAAAGGACTAGTAGAGGCAGGTCCCAGATGGATCCACCCCAGACTTTTCAAAGAAGACACCTCCTTCATCTTGTATTCTAAAACCTTGCAAGTTCAGAAAGAAACCTTCTGCATCCACATTGAAAACCTGACACAATGTATGCAGCAGGCTCAGTGTGAGTGAACTGGAGGCTTCTCCACAACATGACGCAAAGAGGCATTGCAGGTCCTGTTTGCAACCTGAAGTTTGTGACTCTCCTGGTTGCCCTAAGTTCAGAACTCCCATTCCTGGGAGCTGGAGTACAACTTCGAGACAATGGGTATAATGGATTGCTCATTGCAATTAATCCTCAGGTACCTGAGAATCAGAACCTCATCTCAAACATTAAGGTGAGTGGAAATTATGGAACTGATACTAGTATACCATTTGATCAGACCTGTAGCCTTATTTAAAAAGCTAACTACCCTGCCTGGTTTGTATTTGAGTAGTAGAGAGAACAGCATTTTTAAAAGATAGCGCCACAGCGTTATGATTATGGCTAACTAAGCCAGTTTGCTCATCTAATTCTGTGTAGTCTCAGCTCAACAAAGTGTTGATCTAGCCCTCTCTTTTGTTATTGTTGGTTGCTACTAATTTCAGCTTTTTTGTTTTCCTACATTACCGTTTTTGGGGTGGCAACTTAGAAAAATAACAACCCATTGTGTCAACAAAGATTGAATATTTAACTGATGAATAAGCATGGTAATGAGCCTGCTTGTTAAAATCATATTGCTGGTTTCCATCCTAAGGGTGAGAATTCTCAGGCAGAAGGGGTGAGAGTCTGTATGGTGGGCCAAAAAGCAAAATTATTTCTTTTCACTTGAATGAGCTATAACATAATTGACTATTTTTACTTTAATATGGCAAGGGAGGATCATAGCTCTATTATGTATGAGCCTCCTTTTGGTATTGCTCTAGTGAAATCAGTGTCATCATAAGGTGTGGTCTTGAATGTGCACACAGGTGTGACATGAAAGGATTTGTTCAGTAAAAGCTTAAAAGCCTTTCTCAAAATTGGGAAAACTATGAAGGCAAGCACAGACATATAATTAGTGTCCTAAAATCTTCCAGATAGTCATTTAAAGTTTTTTAAAAATTTTACTCCTATGTTTTCCCAAAGTCTAGGTCTCTTCAAAATATTTCAATATTTTTATTACTGTTTAAGCATACCAGAAAACCAAAACATACAGGATTTACAAGTGGTAAAGGAAGTTTTTCTTTTGTCTGGCTATAGGAAATGATAACTGAAGCTTCATTTTACCTATTTAATGCCACCAAGAGAAGAGTATTTTTCAGAGATATAAAGATTTTAATACCTGCCACATGGAAAGCTAATAATTACAGCAAAGTAAAACAAGAATCATATGAAAAGGTAAGAATCCAGGATTTTACTCAATGATCTCAAGGGGAAAACAAACACCAAAATATACTGTGCTTAATCTATAAAAGTGAGAAGTTAAGTAAAAACAAGTCATCAGTATTAACAATGCAAATAATTTTAATGGGTAGAATGTTATCAACAAAATACATGAGAATAAATGAATCCTAATTATAGAGTAAAAAATGAGTCAAATGCCATTGCCTAAGTAGTTTCTCAGAAGAGCTCTTTATTTTGTAACTTATGGAGTCCTTTCTGAAAAGTTTGGTTAAGGATCAAGAACTAGTTTTATCTTACTGAGGATGAGCTACAAAGGGAACAGTTCCAATTATGAGTATACCCATTTGCCATCCTGTCAGGAGCAATAAACATGCATGTCCAGACAGAAATATAAACCACCAGGCATTTAAAAATATGACTGCCGTCTCATGCCATGGTGTAGACTATCAGAATTTCACATTAACTCAAGTCCAGGATATTGTTTTAGGGGAATACGGAGATTAGAAGGAAGGGAGGAAGGATGTGGGGATGTGGGTGAATAGGGGAATGGCTACCATTTTTTTTCCACCTATAGAAGAACTTCACCTTGAAAAGCTCTCATAAGTTGCAGATCATGATTAAGCACCCATGATGATGTCTGGTACATACTAGCATGCACACTAAAAATAACTGATAAATAATATAAATGGTAAATCACTGTTTGAAGTCAACTGTGAACAAGAGTCCATCGCAGTTACCAGAAGGACTAGAAGGAGAGGCACTGACAACTTAGCTCAGGGTTTCAGCAATGGAGTGGGTTTGAGACTGTAGCTACATCTCTAACAGAATGACTCAAACATGCGGTACAGCTTTTCCCTTTCCTTATTTCTGACCCGCAGTATGAAATTTCCTAAGTCTGTTTCATCTTTAGCTCTCCTTCGAAGCTACTCTGTCAGAAATTGAATGGTATAGCAATCCAGATAGATACCCCAATGTCCTGAAGAAGTTAAAGAGCCTGTGAAAAGGTGTTGACTTATGACCAGATGAAAGCATTTGAGAATGCTTGCACATGAAGATAGGATAGGTGGGGGAACTGGGGTAAACTGGGAAGAGTTAGTGTTTAAGCTCCAACTAAGTGCCAGGCACTTAACATATATTATTTAATTATCACATAACTTAAAATTAATTTCTGTGATCACAAATTAAAACACTGGGGCTTGAATAAGGTCTGGACTTTGTCCCAAATCAAATAGCTGGTAAATTCCAGAGCCATATTTGAATGTCTATTTGACTCCAAAACCCATGGTTTTTGCACTAAGCTTTGTTGTCTCTGGTTGTCGATAGAGATTTCATGCATCTATTTGGCCTTCAATAGAACTAAGAAGTATTGGAGACAACAAACACCAAAACCAGGTTGCCATAGGTAATACTCTTGATCCTAATGGAGAGGAGAGAAATAAATAAGTAAAGCAAAAGTGAAAATATGAGTGAACGGAAAGACCAAAGGAAATAATAGTCACTGAATGCTGTTCATATATCTGTTGGATACCAATTCTTTAACCTCAGAATGTCAGTGAAGCAAACACTTAGTGAATGATCATTATGTATGGGGCCATGCCAGGCACTGCAGAGAACCCAAGGACCAACAAGGTAGTTCCTGTCCTTGCAAGTCTACAATGTGATATAGGTAGGAATCAGGGAAGGGGGAAAGGGTTAGGAAAAGTAGGTAAGAGCTAAATTACTGTGGTTTATAAGATATAAGGTAACCCCAAGCAGCATCTGAGTATTCCATTCCATGAAGGGCACTCTTTCCTTTTGGCCTCAGGACAAATTTTCAGACATAGGAATGAGGTTTTATCCAAGTGAGGACTCTCCAGGAGCATGACCTCTTCAGTCTTTTCTGTAGGTACTTCCTTGTAATGACTTCGGCTTGAATTCTTATCTTTCCAAAAAGAAATGTTAATTATTATAAAAGTAATTTATGTTCATTTAAAAAATTAAATAATGTAGAAATATGGAAAATAAAAATAAAAATATTATTGTCCTCTTCTCCTCAGTGGCACACACAGACACAGATGCACACACATACATACACACACACAACATATATACATATTGTTCATATAGGGATAATTATGTATATTGGATCATATTAAATCTATTTTTCCAAAATCAGCTTTTTAAAAAACTTAACAGCATATTTAACTTTTAAGGGCATATCCAGAACAATATGTTATCTTTCTTCCTAAAAATAAAAGAAACAATGTTATATATACCATTTTATTGTCTTGATAGTTATATGAGTAGATATTTCAGTTTGGGACTTCAAATATGTTTTAGCAACAGTAATGGAAGTGGTCAGGCCATAAGATGAAATATAACTTCATTGGAATGATTGTTTTGCTGATCTAATTGGTTACAGGAAAGAAAGGACAAATTTTCAAAGAAATAATGTTCTATTGTCTTACACCAGTAAAATAACCCACAGAAAGTTGTTCACAAAAGGCTGTAACATTTTACAGCCTTCTGAGTGGTTCTGAATGATGTATAAATGCGTTTAGAATTTCTTCAAATATTTTAATTACATTTTATGGTCTTTTGTTATATCAGACTTTTATAGGATTGACTTTTGAGAATATTTTAATCTGGAATGTGGAAAGATCAAATGGAAGTAATGAAGTTCCATAAAAATTTGCTACTCTTTTATAACATAGACCTTTTTGGAAGTCCCAAGTGATTTTATTGATATGTAGGCGTGGGTGCATTTTAAACTCCATCCACAAGGCGTTTTTCTTCAATTCTGTTTTTAAATTGGGGTATAATTACATATGATAAAATGCACATATGTTAAGTGTACAGTTCAAAGTGCTTTAATGAATGTATACATTTGTGTCACGAACATCAGAGCTGAGAAAGTGTTACAAGGCATTTCTTTTAATGTAGGCAAATGTCATAGTGACTGACTGGCATGGGGCACATGGAGATGATCCATACACCCTACAGTACAGAGGGTGTGGAAAAGAGGGAAAATACATTCATTTCACACCTAATTTCCTACTGAATGATAACTTAACAGCTGGCTACGGATCACGAGGTAAGTGGGACCAATAAAACAATAGCCATTGAACGGTACTACTTATAATATTCCGTGCTTGGTGCTGAAAGGGACTCGCTCACAAAACCTGAAACTTGTCAAGGACTTATCATTCAAATGGGGAGATAGCCCTTATACCCATGCAAAGATGAGGGGCTAAAGTGAACCAGAAAGAGTTCAGCACCAGATTAGTGGCCCAGAGAGGAGTGCTATAAGAATTCAGTCAAGGAAAGGTCATTTAGAGCCAAGGGTGGTCAGAAATGGCCTCACAAAGGAAAAGGTCTTCAAGGTTGAACATCATTTTGATGAATGGAAAGAAGGGAGAAAATAGTGGGAAGACTATGAAAAAAACTATGGCAGCAGAAAAATCATGTAGGAGAGACAGAGACCCCAATGATGGTGCAGGGAGACTGTGGGCAGTGGGAGAAAATGCTGAAACGCACATGAGGGCAGTTGATGCACTAAAATGGACACATTTTCAAGTCACCGCTCAAGGTTTCTAAGCACAGGAGTGACTCCATCAAAGCAGTGTTTTAAGATTAATCTGGCTTCCTTTGATCAATGAGGGACAAACTGGATATTAGTAGAATAACTGGGAGAATTGGAGATACAAGGTCACAAGACTTAAAAATGGGTGGAGACCGTGAGACGGGAAGAATAGTAATAAGGACAATGAGGATGTCCTATGTGCTACCGCTCTGTGGTTTGCTTTTCAAATGTTATCATACTTAATTCTAGCAACTCTAAGTGATGAGAAATATTCCGGAGATAAAAAACAAAAAGAGTTCTGAACGGCTACAGAAGGAAAGGCAAGAAGCATGTAGAGACAGCATTAAGGAACAAGGCACACACCAGGTTTTTGTCAGACATGGAAAAAAACCAGCTTAAAGAAGAAATCCCACAAGTCTGGATCTAGGCAAGTTCATGGTGAAGAGCAGTAGACTATGCCAGGGAAAGTGGTTCAGCCTGTGGTTAGATATTGATGGCTGGAGTTTGAGAGAGAAGCCAGAGTTATAGGCCTTGGGACTGGTATTTAGTGAGTGAGATCTGAAGGAGAAAATAGTGAGCACAATTCGCCAGTCAAGGACTATCTATCCCAATCTTTATTTTTTGTTTTTGATTTAACTTAACAGTAATGCCTTTCAAATGATGTCTTAATTTTCTTTTTTATCCCTAGTTAAATCTAAACTAGGGTTTTGTTAACGAGGATTTTGTTATCCTCTGTATAGTTAGCAGGAAGTGGAGTGACACACTCCACAAAATACACTTTACAAAACGCTTTATAAATCTTTAGAAAAATGTAGTTTTTTTTTTTTCTTTCCTGGTAACCATGAGATGCTGATAATCTCTGCTCAAGCATGATTTCATCAGCACTTCTAAATTTCATGAGTAGGCACAATCTTTCCCTCAACACTCACAGCTTGGACTGTTACCCTCCCTTCCTTTGTCTCGAGGTCCAAAAATTACACAATATGCCACAGCCTGAGTCAACTCAGCACACACTTCCTGAGTTCCCAGAACTTAAAATAATTCAGAAAAAAGAAATGTGTGCTTTGGGAGGGGAGTTCATCTGGAAAGCTTATATGGGAAAGTTATGGTCTGAACTTCGAAGGGAATGTAAGATTTAGAGAGAGAGAAAGTTCTAAGGGATCTCATGCTGAGGATGGGGGTTTCCCTGACCTAGGAGCTGTAAAATATACATAAACATGGAGAATAAGGGATAAAATCAAAGAGAAAGGACCATCCAGGCTGGTCCTTCCCTGGGAGAGAACATTCTGTAGTCTCCTTTTTTGCTCCTTCCTCCTTCCCTAGCTCCTAGGTTTCAACTATTGCTCTAGATAGAATAATTACCTGCAAGAAAAGAAGCAGGTCTACTTCGATAGCTCAGACAGAAGATTAGGAAAGCTTTATTTGCCTATCTGGATATGCTTCTTTCCCTTTCTCCAAACCCTGAACTTACAGGCCTCTACGAAGCTGAATAGAAACCTGTCGGGCAGCTTCACTGGGGAGATGAGAGGATGTGGGACTACTCACTAGCTTCAAATAGATGTGCAACAAGTAAATTACTGCATTTACAAGACCAAACATATTTTCATGCTGCCTTTTTTATGATGGTAGGGTGAAGTAGGAGGAAATGTGAATAGGATAGGGGAGATGAAAAGGGGAGAGAGGGAAGTAACTTAAACTCTTTGGAATGAGTATGTGTAGTCAAGACATGTTAGGTCTTCACTAGTTAGCAAGGCACATTGCTGAGATTTTAGAAAGTCAAAAGCAAAAGCTCTTTCTTCCACAGGCCGAGTGTTTGTCCACGAATGGGCCCATCTCCGTTGGGGTGTGTTTGATGAGTATAACAATGACAAACCTTTCTATATAAATGGGCGAAATCAAATTAAAGTGACAAGGTTAGTACTTCTTTTCATGTTATAATTCATTATTTGACTCTAAAATTGCTTATAACTTAAGCAATTAAATTATTGCCTAATTTAAGCAATCAATTTAATTGCAGCTAAAACTTAGTTGACAAGAAAGAGATCCTTTCATTTTTCAGTTCTTAAGTTATATGGCAATTTTCTTTAAATTGGTATTTATGTGGTTCAAATATCAAAACAGTATAAAAAGTGACGCCTGTAGCTGTCTTGCTCGCAGCAGTATCTTCACTGTTTCCCCTCATGCCCTCTAAGTAACCACTTTGATTAGTTTCTTGTTTATTTTTTCAGTATTTCTTCAGGCAAATTCAAATGAATGGAAATATATGTTTTTCTTCCCTCTGTGTTTTTTAATTGCATAGGGTTCCATTATGTGACTGTACCATAATTTATCCAACCAGTCTCCTCTTGATGGAAACATGGGTTGTTTCCCATCAACAATTACTGGGTCAAAGGGTGATTTGGGTAGCTATTGACTGCTTCTTCTCCTAAAAGTGGCACTATTTTTCATTCCCATCAACAATATTTGAGATTGCTTATTTAGGAAAGAATTCTGTTAAATATCATCATTACATGTTCATTCTCTTTTTTTCCCTGATACCAAGTGGAAATGAACTCAAAGGAGTGCTAACCCAGGATCTTGCCACTCATGTCCATCTGGATTTCCTGGTATCTTTTGTGTTGACTCTATTTAGTTGTTAAAGCCCTTGTTAATACAGAGCCCCTCCATCAAGATAAAATGCTTTAAAATAAAATAGAGTGCATTTCTAACTTAGTGAACTTTCTTAATAAAGCAGTTTTTTGTTTGTTTTTGTTGTTGTTTGTTTTTTGAGATGGAGTTTCGCTCCTGTCGCCCAGGCTGGAGTGCAATGGCACGATTTCAGCTCACCGAAACCTCCACCACCTGGGTTCAAGCAATTCTCCTGCCTCAGCCTCCTGAGTAGCTGGCATTACAGGCACCCACCATCACACCTGGCTAATTTTTGTATTTTTAGCAGAGACGGGTTTCACCATGTTAGCCAGGCTGGTCTTAAACTCCTGACCTCAGGCGATCCACCTGCCTCAGCCTCCCAAAGTAATGGGATTACAGGCGTAAGCCATAGCGCCCCACCAGCAGAGCAGTTTTTAACGGTTTGTATATATCTAGCAGGCTACAATCCTTGAAACAATTATATGAGCTAGTCAAGAAGAAACATAAGTGTTTCTAAAATAGACCTAATTTCCAGTTTCTCTTTCCATTTTTAGGTGTTCATCTGACATCACAGGCATTTTTGTGTGTGAAAAAGGTCCTTGCCCCCAAGAAAACTGTATTATTAGTAAGCTTTTTAAAGAAGGATGCACCTTTATCTACAATAGCACCCAAAATGCAACTGCATCAATAATGTTCATGCAAAGTTTATCTTCTGTAAGTATGCTCTTGGAATGACACACTCTTGCAGGATTCCTTCTCTTCCCATGTTTCAAGTATTTAAATTATAAGACAATTAAGAGGCACTGTACTTTAGAACTTGGTGGACCCTAGAGTTCATCTAGTTTTTATTCTACAGATTTAAAAATTGAAGCTCCCAAGATAATTACCAAAATGACACCTTTAGGAAAGTGACTATTTGCTTTCCTGGGAGGTTTAACAAGGGGACTCTGGGGACCACAAAATAAATTGTTCATATGCTGGTGTTCTTGTATCCTTTCATAAGAAATCACATTGGGTTAATGAGATTGATATAACAAATGGTTATAATTCTCTCGTTTGAGGTAGCAGGCCACTCTGTATTTGAAATGCATTTCCTAAATCTCTTTACTTTGTTTTGAATAGTCTAGAACTTAAAGGTAAGGTATCACCAGGGGAAGTCAACCAACTCTGGTTTGCAGAAATCCAACCTTGTCAATATTCCATGCTAACTAACTGACAAGAGACTAGCATATAAATCCAGAATATTATTTTTAAAATTATTAATTAAAAAGAGTACTCTGTCATGGGAATCTCATACGTGCATCCTCTGGCCAACTTATTTTCTCTCTGGATGAAGCAGCCTGGAACAGCCAATTCTCACCAGATGCAGGGTCAGAGAGCATGGAATCAGAAAGGAGGGAGTTAGGTGATTCAGAGGTTAGTAGCATCAGCCTTCATGACCTGATATATCTCTCTAAGTTCACAAAAACCTGTAAGTCACATCTGTGGGTCATCTCTTCACAGATCTGGGGGTACAGCCCACACATGCCTCTGTGGAGTTTTCTCTTTGTTTCCATGGCTGACCAATGCCCCTTGGATTGACATGCTATTTTATTTCACTCTGGTTTAGTCAGGACTAGGAGTTATTTTGTAACTTTAGGGTAATTTTTCGTATTTCTTGTCCCATCCATTATGTTTCTTATTTATAGCTTTAATATCTGATACTAACCTAATGCATTTGATCCACATTATTTGTGACTAGGTACTATCTTCATGATGTTTTGAAAGACCTACTCATAAATATCTTGTCAGAAAAGTTTTACAATCCCATAACCATAGTCATGAAATGGAAGAAAAAGAGTTAAACAACGCAAAGCAAAATCAGATTCTGTTCCAGTCCCCACACCGTCCTAAGAAACTCATATCCTTGAGCAGTTATCAACCTTTCTTTTTTTTTTTTTTTTTTTTTTTTTTTTTTGAGACAGAGTCTCGCTTAGTCGCCCAGGCTGGAGTGCAGTGGCGCGATCTCGGCTCACTGCAAACTCCGCCTCCCGGGTTCACGCCATTCTCCTGCCTCAGCCTCCCGAGTAGCTGGGACTACAGGCGCCCGCCGCTTCGCCCGGCTAATTTTTTGCATTTTTAGTAGAGACGGGGTTTCACCATGTTAGCCAGGATGGTCTCGATCTCCTGACCTCGTGATCCGCCCGCCTCGGCCTCCCAAAGTGCTGGGATTACAGGCTTGAGCCACCGCGCCTGGCCAGTTATCAACCTTTCAAAGCTTCAGCTTTCTCTTCTATGAAATTAGAGCTGAGACAAGAGAGGCTATTCAGTTGCTTCTAGCTCTAAATTTCCATGGCTGTGTTAACAGGAAGTATCGACTCTTTGTAGGAATAGAGCCACTGGGAATAGATGGTTATGCATTACTTAGCAATGCAAACCACATTTTTAAGTGGGGGATTAACATAGGTTCAGTATCATTCAGTGAATTATATCTATATTTCTGTAAATTATATCTATTTTCCAAATTGAGTGAGAGGCGGGGGCATCAGGAAGTAAATTTGTTTATCCCCTTATCTATTTTTACAGAGATCAATATTTGAGGTAGAAAAATATATATTGACTGATCAACAAATAAAGGTGCAGTGGTCATTAAATATTATTCCAAGGAGTAGGCTTGGAATAGGAGTAGGTCATGATAACTTCTCCTGGCTGTTTTCTTAACACAATATTGTGCTAAGGGAGGAGGGAGATTGTTTTCTTTTGTTTTTCAAGACTAAGATTATGTGTATATATACACATATATGGTTTGTTATCTAATACCAATAAACTTTAATAGAGATTGCTCTCAGACCGCAAAGGTGCTAGTGTTTCCAGCAAGAAAGCCAAGGTTTATTTGTAAATTTGATGTCATTCTTGAAGGAAAGAGGTATATCACTGTACCACTTTTGATTTTTCTTTCAGTTCACCTTTTCTTTTACCTATACTTCCTTGAGAATGAGAACTATGTTTGCTTTGGGAGGCATTCCTTTCTTTATTAAAGACGGTTTTTGTTTCCAGGTGGTTCAATTTTGTAATGCAAGTACCCACAACCAAGAAGCACCAAACCTACAGAACCGGATGTGCAGCCTCAGAAGTGCATGGGATGTAATCACAGACTCCGCTGACTTTCACCACAGCTTTCCCATGAATGGGACTGAGCTTCCGCCTCCTCCCACATTCTCGCTTGTACAGGCTGGTGACAAAGTGGTCTGTTTAGTGCTGGATGTGTCCAGCAAGATGGCAGAGGTAACATTTTGAACGAAAATGAATGTAAACATTTATCATTTTTTCTATCAGTTCTTTATTATTTTATTTTAAGTTCCAGGGTACATGTGCAGGATGTACAAGTTTGTTACACAGGTAAACGTGTGCCGTAGTGGTTTGCTGCACCTATCAACCCATCACCTAGGTAGTAAGCCCCGCCTGCATTAACTATTTATCCTGATGTTCACCCTCCCCGCTGTCCTCCAGGCTGGATGGAGTGCAGTGGTACAGTTTCAGCTCACTGCAGCCTCGACCTCTAGGGCTCAAGTGGTCTTCCCATCTCAGTCTTCCAAGTAGCTGGGACTGCAGGCGCAGGACAGCATGCCTCTTCTATCAGTTTTTAATTATTTTTATTTTCAGGAAGTAAGGGTGAGAGTTGGAGGAGGCAAAAGGTTTGGAATAGTCAAGGACATCCTATTTTTCGAGGATTGGGAGGAACAAATTCAGAATGTGGCCAAAAGTTGAGATAATGCAGATAAATGAAATCCACAGATAATTTCTAATGCTTATTTTTGCTACTAATTGAAACTCTTTCCAACCAAGATCCTTTTCCAAAATTCTTACCTATTACAATCCAAAATTCTATATATAACGAAAAGTTGCTGCTGGCTACATTCTACTCACAGGTAAATATCCCTGGTTGAGGAAGTAGACTGTGAATTTGCAGTGAAAGTGAATGTCCATTATATGGCTATTTTCCACATCATTGTGTACAGAAGACCATATCTCAGTCATCTAGCAATCTAGCAGCCTCCAGCTGCTTTAACTGATTAAAGTCTTAGTCTCCACAATCAGGCAGCTGTGTTTTAATCCTGGCTCCTTCACTACTGTGTAATATGTCTTTGTTATAAAGAGCATGATAGCCTCTCTGAAGCAGTTTTCTCACCTGTAAGATAGGGATAATAATGCCTACTTTTATGAGAGTCAGCTTTTAAAGTTTTAGGAAATCTGCAAACCAGTAATTAAACGTAGTTATTAATAACAATTAAATGATATAAGCTTACAATAAAATATATGAAAACAAATATATGAAATACTCAAAACTCAACACTTCTTAATTTTTCCTACTATTTTTTACTATTATCTGTGCCCAGAGTCAGCAAACTATGTCCCACTACCTGTTTTGCATGGCTCACAAAATAAGGACAGGTTTACATCTTAAATGGTTAAAAAAAAATCAAGAGGCTTTTTCATGACATGTGAAAATTATATGAAATTTGCCCACAAATAATTTTATTGGAATATAGCAATGCTCATTTGTCAACATATTATCTATGGATACTTTATTGCTACAGTAGCAGAGTTGGGGAGTTGCAACAGGGAACTTATGGCCAGCAAAGCCTAAATTATTTACTATCTGGCCCTTCACAGAAAACTTCTGCTGATCCCTGAGCTAAATTCTTGAGGTTATTTCTGGTCTATTGCATTTGTATGGATGTGCCACTACAATTTCATCCTAACTGTGCACTCAGTGACGTCACATTAACAGCAGGAAATCAACCATGGTTTCACACATGGAAGAATATTTACCCCACAGAAACTGGCGTTTGCTACGAGTCAGGCCTGCCTGCTCTCTCCCTCCCTTTTTCCCTTCCTTTCTTTTATTCTTCATCAGAAAACTGTTATTAAACATTTACCAGCATACCACTGTCTACTTCATAGGGTTATTGAGGGGGGAGTAAATGAGATAATATGACATTTTTAGTTCAAAATAAATAATAAGTGGTAGCTGTTTATTTTAATAGTAACTTGTCCAAGGAGAGAATTTATCCCCTCATGCTCTGTGGATCAATAGTCCTGGAACACTTGCCTTTTTGGCTGATACCTGAAAAACTAAAAACTCTACTAATATAGCCAGCATTTGAATTATTTTGCTATGTTGCCTACCTGCAGTTGACTAGGGCATGTTTTTTGTTTGTTTGTTTGTTTTTTTGAGATGGAGTTTCGCTCTTATTGCCCAGGCTGGAGTACAATGGCACGATCTCAGCTCAACGCAACCTCCGCCTTCCAGATTCAAGCAATTCTTCTGCCTCAGCTTCCCTAGTAGCTGGGATTACAGGCATGTGCCACCATGCCTGGCTAATTCTGTATTTTTAGTAGAGACGCGGTTTCTCCATGGTTGGTCAGGCTGGTCTCGAACTCCTGACCTCAGGTGATCTGCTGCCTTGGCCTCCCAAAGTGCTGCGACTACAGGCATGTGCCACCATGCCTGGCGGCATGCTTTTCTTAAATATGGTCTCAGAGTAATTTATATTGGCTATCTGCCTGTATTGAGCAAGAATGGATGGAGTGAAGAGGAAAGATGATGGTACTTGAGAGTAGACCTGAAATATGTAGAAGAGAAATAAGCCCAAAGTAACAAACTCATGGCAAACCAAACTTTCCTCCCTTTTCCGGCCAACAACAGTCATTGAACCATTATTGCCATTCATTCATTTATCAGGTGCCTGCGCTGCACTGGCCTGAGGGATATGGAGATGACAAGAACAGTATCTCTGCTTTGAAATGCTTACAGTTAATGAGGGACACAGGGCACACACATGTGAATAGATACAATACAATGTGACCACGCTCCACAGAGATGTAAGTTACTATGTGAGCACTGAAGAGGCAGCACCTGGTGCTGTAGCAGAAAGTGGTCAAGGAAGATTTCACTGAGAGAATCAACTTGGAGTTGAATCTTGAAGGATTCAACTAGGTGCTTGCTAGGTTGGGTGATGTACGGAAACAGAAGAAAAGAGGACATTTGTGGGAAGGGAAAAATGTGTGCAGTGACCAAGAGGCAAAATAAGAAGGATTTGTTCAAGGGAAGGGCATTCATTTGTATGACACTGGATGGATCTGAGAGGTGGCGAATGGGATAGAGACATAGGTGTGGATTTGAGAGAAATTTAAGATATTGAGTCGATGGGACCTGTTCAAGAATATGGAGGCTGGTAACAGAAATGGTAAGAGAGTCCTGGGTTGCTGGCTTAGCTAGCTGGGAGTAGAGATCAAGATTGGAAGTGATGACCTGATGGCCATGAAGATGGCAATAGCTATTCTATTGTGAGTGCTTACTCAGTATCCACTTCGCAGATGAGAAAACTGAAGCTAAAAAAAAAAAAAAAAAAGAAGAAGTAATTTTACTATGATCACATAATTAGCAAAAGTTGAAGGCAGAGTTCTAAGACCTTGTTTTACCCCCTTTACAACTTACTTCCCAATATTGTAAGAGAAACAGTATTTGAATTCAAAGTGTAGAGTTGCCATCTTCACGGTCGTCAAATCATCACTCCCAACTAGTTAAGCCAGAAACCTGTGTCCTAAGAAGTGTGAAATGCAGGTCTAGATCCACCCAGGAAGATGCCTGAGTTGGAGATAGAGATCAGGGTCATCCCTGAGTGGGTAGTCACTGAAGCTCAGCTTGTTGCTCCTCTCTTTTCCCAGAGCTTTCAAAACAAGTGACCCCAGTGAATTAATCAATAGCATCACCTGCCCAAAACTGGTCACTAATATACTTTAAACCTGGTTAGCCCTTCATGGTTTAACTGTACTGCCATATATGTATCTCACTTGATCCTCACAGCAATTCTAATTTAATAAACAAGAAAGCTATTGTCCTCACCCTATAGATGAAGTACCCAGCCTAAGGTGACCACAATAGCAGAGGGTAGTGCCAGGGCAGATCATGGATCCTCTGACTGCCACTCCTCTCTAGCAAAGGTCTCTTTGCAATGTTTCCTTTTACCTGGACTGCATTTTTAAAACAGCAGTTACAAATCTCGTCTCAGCTGGGTTCATGGATCTTTGAATTCTGGGTTGGAGTGAAATAGTGGGGATGATGAGAAACAGAGAGTGGTAAATTACGAACATCTTGTTGGGGGCAGAGCCCCAAGCCACTCCCTCTTCCCTGAAAGTGTTCATTTTTGAGCCTGCAATTAATCAAACAATATTCTAATATTATGTTACTCTTTAAAGCTCAAAAAATTATGATACAACATCTCTAAAGAATTAGCAGAGATGTTTGCTAATTGAGCTACTTCATCATACTTTTGTCTACCAACCAAATGTTGCCATTTTCTTTTTTCCTTTTTGGGACATAGGCTGACAGACTCCTTCAACTACAACAAGCCGCAGAATTTTATTTGATGCAGATTGTTGAAATTCATACCTTCGTGGGCATTACCAGTTTCGATAGCAAAGGAGAGATCAGAGCTCAGCTACACCAAATTAACAGCAATGATGATCGAAAGTTGCTGGTTTCATATCTGCCCACCACTGTATCAGCTAAAACAGAAGTCAGCATTTGTTCAGGGCTTAAGAAAGGATTTGAGGTACAGTAGAGCATCCTAAGCCTTGGATCACCATCATTTTCCTTTCCTTCATTTGGTATACGAGGTTTCCTCTGATGGGGGGCAGTCTGTTACAGGGTGGTCATAACAGCCTCAACTATGAAAGTAATGATGGATTATCTTTAAAGTCAGGAGCTGTGCTTTATTCACCATTGTACTCCTTGTGCCTAGCAAAGTACATAGCATAAAATAGTTGCTTAATAAATGCTTGTTGACAGAATGAGCAAATAAATGAATACAATGGACAAGACTAGAGAACCTAAACAACATCTGGGCATTTTCTAAACTGTTCCTAGTCATTCTGGGACTGTCTCAGCTGTGGCCATTTTTCCCTTTCAATTTTCTTGTCAAAATTAGCATGTCTGGCTTCTGTCTATAGTCATTCTAGACTTCAAGCATATCAGAACCAATTAAGGCCAGAATTGTGTTTCAGGAATGACAGAGTTTATTTAAATCAATACAAGTTTGAATTCAGCATCTGGGATGCTTATCTGATAGCAAACAAGACACATCAGCTATGGTTGTTGCAGCCCATAGTCTAAACCTTGGCTATCTATTGAAATCACCTGGGGATTAAAAAAAATACTAATACGTGAGTCTCACCCCCAGAGATTCTGATTTGATTGATCTGGGATGTGACCTGACCATTAAAATTGTTTAAGTCTCCCCATCTGATTCTAACATGTAGCCAAGACTGAGAACCACTGCTCTAGGCCCTCTTATTGGTCACTTGCTGGATCTCAGAGGCAAGCCTCTCACACTATGATGTATTCCATATCCTCTATGATACAGTTCTAAACTATGGGGACATCTTGACGATTCAGGCAGGAAAAGTCCCTGCTCACAAGCACACTGGCAGTGGAATGTAGGGTGACAAGTGCTGTGATGGGTTGAGGTAAAACTTGAGTGGGGATGGGCGTGGGGTGGAGGAGCTACAGTGGGAATTTGGATGACAGAGAATTCTTTTGCTCAATAAAACAATTTGAACTACACTTCCTTCCAAATGACTAATTCTGTATGTTCAGGTGGTTGAAAAACTGAATGGAAAAGCTTATGGCACTGTGATGATATTAGTGACCAGTGGAGACGATAAACTTATTGGCAATTGCTTACCCACTGTGCTCAGCAGTGGTTCAACAATTCACTCCATTGCCCTGGGTTCATCTGCAGCCCCAAATCTGGAGGAATTATCACATCTTACAGGTAATAAACTTTTAAAAACATACCTTTTGGAGCATTTCCCTTTAACTTGAATATCCAAGACACAACTATGAAACTCATTATATGGCTTATTTGAAAATATAGAAACTGTTTTTAAAACACACACACACACACACATTACTAAAATCGATCAATATTTTGCTGATTTTTTTTTTTTACATTTTCCCTAAAGGTTCTAATTCTATACATCCAAAAAATAATATTTTATAATTCGGTGTTAAGCCAGTGTGAACATGCATAATCATGGAGCTAAAACATATGTTTAAGATTAAATGCTTTGTGGCCGGGCACAGTGGCTAACGCCTGTAATCCCAGCACTTTGGGAGGCTGAGGTGGGCAGATCACTTGAGGTCAGGAGTTTGAGACCAGTCTGGCCAACACGGTAAAACCCCACTTCTACTAAAAATACAAAAATTAGCCAAGCATGGTGGCAGGTGTCTATAATCCCAGCTACTCGGGAGTCTGAGGCAGGAGAATCACTAGAACTCAGGAGGCAGAGGTTGCAGTGACCTGAGATTGCACTACTGTACTCCAGCCTGGGTGACAAAGCGAGACCCCATCTCAAAACAGAAAAAAGATTAAATGCACTAACTTCTATAGTAGTGACACACACAGTGTTTTAAGATACATATCTTTTTATACTAAATGAGGCACAGAATAATTTTCTCTTATATTCCTTATTCAATAAAAAATGGGCATGCTGATTTGACAATTGAAAGGTTTTATTGAATTATCTTTAAAAGCAAAGTTTTCAGAATATAAATGTAAACATAGGGACGTAAATAGCAATGAACCTAAATTATCTTAAAATTACTTTAATCTTGAGTATTTGATAAATATTTATTGAGTTCTTATGTACTGTGCATAAGTTCTAGGCCCTGGCAATACACTCATGGATAGAATAGCTGAAACCACTTGCCTAGGGCCACTTACCATGTAGTTGTATAGGGTGTCAGGCAAAACAAGTCAAGCATAGCACCCATTTCCCCAAAACAAACACTCTAATGCCAAGAAAGTTTGTTGGAAAAGGCCTAACATTTTTATTTTTGTTTTATTTTACCCATTTTAATAGTGAACATCCCTATCATGTATTTCAGGAGGTTTAAAGTTCTTTGTTCCAGATATATCAAACTCCAATAGCATGATTGATGCTTTCAGTAGAATTTCCTCTGGAACTGGAGACGTTTTCCAGCAACGTATTCAGGTCAGAATTTTCTCAATGTTATATTTCCAGGTGGGGAGTGGGAAGGGAGAAGGAAACAAGGAAATTGACGAATTGTGCTACTTGCTTCATTAACCTTACTTGAATATGTAACAGCCTGTGTATGAAAGGCTTTTAAAAGGCTGCTTGGCATCACCAGAGCCAGGCTTTCAGCCCTAGGAGCCATTTACCAAAATTGCCACCTCAGCTTTTCAAAGTCTACGAGTAGAGCTTGCTCCTTCCTTGTGGCTCAAAGTGCAGATGGGGGTGTGGCAGAGGCAAAGTGCAGAAGAAAAATAAGAAACTGTGAATTTAGTTTTAGTGTCGTAGTAACTTTCCATGAATCAGAATTCATCTTATTTTTGCTTCTTCAACATCTTTGAAGCTCTTCCTTGTATAAGGGGTATCAACTATTTCATTAAATTCTAACTACCACAAATATCTAAGTATCTCTTTGACTACCACAACTTACATGATTTTGCTCACCAAAGCTTCCTCTAGTTAAGTTACTTTTATAGGGCCATTTTTTTTTCTTTCCAAAGTACTTTAAAGATATTTTGGACATAACTGAATAATGTTTTGAACAAAATTTCATCTATAGTTTCCTCACAGATGGCAAGTGTACCTGCCAAGTTAATGGCTTGATGTGACCAATGCAGCCTGTCAATTCTTGTTAGGAAATATTTAACATGAAGATTATATTTACACAGTGAAGGCAATAACCACGATTCCATAATAAGAAGTAAAAATGTGAATTACAAATGACAATATCTAGTACAGATTAGGCTATAATTGGTTCTTCTGATAATGCTCAATCTTTATGCCCTGTGACTTCCTCTTCAATAATATGGAATAAAAACAATTGTTTTAAAAAGTAAAAAACAAATTTAACAAAATATTATTCGTATGGGATCAAATTAGCCTTAACATTCCCAAACTTGTCCCCCTCCCCAAAAGCTGTTGAAGTCATTAGCCCCACTGGCCTGAGGTGGGAACTACATGTAAATCCCCTTCAACAGCCCAGGGCCCAGCATAGCATGTGGCACAGAAGTCAGCAATCCATAAGTATTTCTTGAATTGACTTGAACAAACAATTCACAATGCCTTTGCTGTTATCTACCAATATAATTTTACATGCTTTGCAGGTTTCAGCAATTTAACGAAGCATTACTAATGTGTTTGTTTAATAAATGTAAATTTTCAAAGTTATTTAGAGACTTGTAGCCATTGGAAATACATAGTGATTAAATGCAGGGGCTCTGGTGTCAGGACCACTGGGTTTTATCACAGTTCCACCTTCTTGCTATGTGACATCGGCAAATTACTTCTCCAAGCCTACTCTTCTCATCTCTAAAATGTGGATAACAATAGTATTTATCACAGAGGATTTTTATAAGGATCAAGTAAGATTGTGAAGCCTTTAGCACAGTGCCAGGCAAACGTTTGTACTCTGTACATGTTACACATGCATGTGCAAACACATGGCTTATTGTGAATGGCTAAATAACTTTTTTTTGTTTGTTTGAGATGGAGTCTCACTCTGTTGCCCAGGCTGGAGTGCAGCGGCATGATCTCAGCTCATTGCAACCTCCACCTCCTTGCTTCAAGCAATTCCCCTGCCTCAGCCTCCCAAGTAGCTGCTGGGATTGCAGGCACACGCCACCACACCCGGCTAATTCTTTTGTATTTTTGGTAGAGACAGTGTTTCACCGTGTTGGCCAGACTGGTCTCAAACTCCTGACCTCAGGCAATCCACCTACCTCGGCCTCCCAAAGTGCTGGGATTACAGAAATGAGCCACTGTGACCAACCTAAATAATTTTTTAATGTGGTAAAACCAAGCCAAAACCCAAGTTTGTATTTCTTATCAAAATATGTAAAAGGATCTGGACAAATTATATACAAATTAATAAAATTTAAGCATATTCACAAATGAAAATTTTTAAAAGCTTGTTATTATAATTGCTGATCTGAGGCCAATGTTAGTTTGGATAAGAGATAATATGAGGACAACTAAAATCTCTTAATAAATAATGAAATGACACTTGCATTAACTACAACAAAATGTTTTATACCTACTGTACTTAAATAACATGCAATATTTTGCTTTGCAAAGTATTTTTATATGAAAAATGATGTATACCTATAGTACCTGTCAGAATTAAATTATTTTTATTTTTTCCAATTCATTGTTGCTTGTTATAAAAGAAAAAGATGGAATGATTATGCATACACCAGAAACTCTAATATATATCTTCTCTTTAACAGCTTGAAAGTACAGGTGAAAATGTTAAACCTTACCATCAATTGAAAAACACGGTGACTATGGATAACACTGTCGGCAATGACACTATCTTTCTAGTTACGTGGCAGACCAGTGGTCCTCCTGAGATTATGTTATTTGATCCTGATGGAAGAAAATACTACACAAATAATTTTATCACCAATCTAACTTTTCGGACAGCTAGTCTTTGGATTCCAGGAACAGCTAAGGTAGGTGTTGTGAGCTTGTTCCTAAGGACAATATTCTGCCAAGTTTATGATTTTCAGTTGAATTACATGATTAAATGCATTGTGTAAAGAAAATCTTGTTTTAATATATCCAAAGTTTACTTTAAATTTATGAGGCCATTTTGTGAATATTAAAAATTTAAGAGGAATAACTAAAGTATATTCTCAGTTTTAAATATTAGATATCAAACACTTCAACACTGAAAATTAGTATTTCCACTAGTATTACAATTAAATTTTTTTCTAGCCTACATGTTTCTTTACATAATCCATATAAACACACTTTTCTATATGCTTAGAAAAAATCTTTACTTAGAATTTATAATATGAATACATGCAATGTATATGGTTTTTAGCATCTACTGGGTGTACTGGGTCTTGTTCTAGGTACTTTGCAATAAAATGTCATGGTGAGAGTATAAACAGGATACTATCAGAACATACAAGAGGGTGGGAGGAAGAATGCTTCCTGGAAGCAAAGACATCAAAATGGAAATATAAGGAATAACGGAGCCAGAGGTGGGTGTGACATTCTGGGCAAAGGAAACAGCACATAGAAAGACTCAGATAAAAAGAACATGACTTCATAGAACTAGAGTAGTTGAATAGAGTAGGGTAGTCTATAAGGTAGGGATGTAGGCAAAGGAAGGAGAGGGGAGTAGTGAGGCTAGACAGATAAACAGGAGCTGTGTTAGCAAGGGCTTTGCACAACAGTAAAGTGAACAGGGGCTTGAATCCTGAAATGAAAGGGAACCACTAATGGTTCTAAGGAGAATTGTAAGTTGATCAGATTCACTCTTGCACTGCCTGAATTCAGTGCCTCCTCACTTGCTGCCCCACTCACTGCTGCTGTTGTTACTGTTGTTGTTGTTGTTGTTGTTGTTGTTGAGACAGAGTCTTGCTCTGTCACCCAGGCTGGAGTGCAGTGGCACAATCTCAGCTTACTGCAACCTTCACCTCCCAGGTTCAAGCGATTCTCCTGCCTCAGCCTCCCGAGTAGCTGGGACTACAGGCACTTGCCACCATGCCTGGCTAGTTTCTGTATTTTTTGGTAGAGATGAGGTTTCACCATATTGGCCAGGCTAGTCTCAAACTCCTGACGTCAAGTGATCTGCCTGCCTCTGCCTCCTGAAGTGCTGGGACTGCAGGTGTGAGCCACCGTGCCTGCCACCCTCTCGACAGCCCCTTAACTAGCCTCTTTGACTCTAAACTGCCATCCTCCAGTGCATTCTTTACCTCTATCAAAGTGATCCTTCTGAAGCACAAATCAGTGTGTCTCTTGTTCAAAACCTTGTTGGTGGTTTCAGAATAAAATCCAAGTGGTAACTCTTACATACCAGACCCTTCATGTTTTGGCTTCTACCCAAGCTTCTCTCTTAACTTCTTCGATGCTCTGCTCCTATTGAACTTTTCTCCAAATTCATCATGTTCTTTTCACACCTGTGTATAAGGGCCAGGGACAACTTTACCTACTTCTTGCTCCCCTTGCCTGACCTCTTGGTCTGGATTAGATGCCCTGTATCGAAACATTTATTGCACTCAGGTAACTTTTTGATGTGGAAGTTCCTGCCATGCATCTGTCACTAATGTTATGATTCAAACAAACAAACAAAAAACATGGTGCAGGCCGGGCGCGGTGGCTCAAGCCTGTAATCCCAGCACTTTGGGAGGCCGAGGCGGGTGGATCACAAGGTCAGGAGATCGAGACTATCCTGGCTAACATGGTGAAACCCCGTCTCTACTAAAAATACAAAAAACTAGCCGGGCGCGGTAGTGCGCGCCTGTAGTCCCAGCTACTTGGGAGGCTGAGGCGGGAGAATGGCGTGAACCCGGGGGGCGGAGCTTGCAGTGAGCCGAGATCGCGCCACTGCACTCCAGCCTGGGAGCACAGCGAGACTCCGTCTCAGAAAAAAAAAAAAAAAAAAAAACATGGTGCTTGAATCATGACTAATGGAAAATGGTGAAGCTCATGAATCCCAATGAAGAAAGATGGCTAGGGTGTGGTGCATCTTAATTCTCCACCCTGAGTTACACTTCAACCCCTTGCTTTTCTGTTCTTCCTTCTGCTTTGTTGTGTTTCTCTTGTTACTTCTGGGGGTTTGATAAGGAGCAGCAGCAGAAGTCAGGAAAAAGCAATATAAAGTATCCTTAATCAAAAGGATGAATTTCTTCTATATTATAATTTTAGTCTTTTTCTTTCAGATTTTCTTTTTTGTCGGTTTTTCCCAGGCAGATAGGCAAGAGTGGTGTTTAACAGTATTTCTATAAATTACTCAAATTAGATATTGTATAATCCTGACCTATTAAAAATAGTAGGTCCTTTTCTTGGTCCCTAAGAGTGTATGTGTTTTTTGCTGATTGAGATTTCTCAGTGTGGAGTTTTGTGGGAAGTGGAGTGAAAGAAGGATATTGTTGCCTTTTTAGTCCATGGTGTCCACATAAATTATAATGGTCCACTTAATTTGATGTAATTTTCTCAGTTACGAAAAGAAATGAAAAACATTTAAACTCCTTTTTGGGGAAGGGGCTCAGATTAATATCTGTAAAGTACTTTGAAGCTGGACACTATTATTGTTATGTTCTAAAAATGGGAATCAAGATGTATCCTCCCTCACTCCAAATAAATCCGAGGTGTAATTCCTAAAGAATCACCTAGAAAGAAAGGTGACTTATGCTATGAAAGCCATGTAAATATGAATTTATTCATCCCTTAACCAATGCTACTTTTCCTGGCATCTTTTTGTAGTATTTTTAAAAGTGTAACATCAACAAAACAAGAGCAAAATTCTCCAGCAGCTTAGATGTATGCTTTCGAATTAGGGTTGATTTTTTTTCACACTTTCCAAAACAATAAGACTTGTTTTACAGCCTGGGCACTGGACTTACACACTGAACAATACCCACCATTCTCTGCAAGCCCTGAAAGTGGCAGTGACCTCTCGCGCCTCCAACTCAGCTGTGCCCCCAGCCACTGTGGAAGCCTTTGTGGAAAGAGACAGCCTCCATTTTCCCCAGCCTGTGATGATTTATGCCAATGTGAGACAGGGATTTTATCCCATTCTTAATGCCACTGTCACTGCCACAGTTGAGCCAGAGACTGGAGATCCTGTTACACTAAGACTTCTCGATGATGGAGCAGGTAACAAGGAATGTCTTGACATTTTATCATGTTCTCAACAGCTCTTATGATATGATGTGGTAGTATCAATATTAAGCTTATCTGTAAGATTCAGTTATTCAGTTGTTCAGTTATTTTTCTTAATCTTACAATATTCTCAAATTCTCATAGGATCACCGATATTTTCACGTTAGCATGGAAAAAGAGAGTCCTCTTGAGGATCCTCATAGTGTCTATGTTTGAGCAAAGGGTGGGAGGCAGCCGCTGGACACTTTGGTCCTGGCTTCCATTTGATGAGGTCATATAGGAGCAGGCTTCTATGTCCTTATGACATACTTATATTCCTCTAAGAGTCACCAGCTTTATTATTCACTGAAGTAATCAGACTGGACTGTTAAAGTAGGAAATGAAAATCAGAAGGGAGGTGCAGTGACAGCGAACCCACTTTTTCCCTTTGGACCCCAGCTGTGAAGAAAAAATTGGAAACTGAACTTGTGACCTATAAGATGACCCTAGACCCAAGAGGCTGGGTTGATGAGAGGGCACAGCTCATTTCTAGCACAGCCACTGCCTTTTACATGTGTGATTTGGTCCCAAGAAAACCCAGCCTGCAAGCCTAGAGGAATCAGAATAGATAAAAGCTCTCATTCTGCACATACAGCGTTCAGAGCCTGGTCATCATACATTATAGATGGTACAGCATCCAGCCAGGTAAACAGCAGCACTTGGGCTCCTTTGAAAAACAAATTCCTTTGTTGTTCCATCTTTCCTATTTGGTTATTTTCCTAAACTACATTCTTAGAATGGCAGTAGACCTGCCTCTGTTGGCAGCCCGAAGTGTTTGATCTACTAACAAAATTATATTCTTTTGCCCTGTTGTTTCAAAGTTCATCTTTTTTCAAGAGTCTTAAGTTCGGTAGCCCATTAGTATCTTGCCATGGCAATCATGTATGATGTGCAGGAAAACAAAAGTTCATTCAGAGGGTTTTGGTTCAAGTCCACCTCAGGGGGATACCAGAGAAGTCTTCTTGTTTTGCCTATTGGATTGGATCCAAATGAACTTCTCATGCTCTGATGGCTTATCCATGGTTATACCTTTCAATTTTTGTTTATGGTCCAAAAAATGCACTTTTGTAGAATGTTTCTCTCTTGCCCCACCCTGTGGGCTGGCCTGGAGAACAGAGCCTACTCTCCTAGGGAAAATCATCTGATTCAGCTCAATAGGCTTTTATATTATTCCCTGGAACTATTTTATTTGTTTGCTATCTAAATGTATACCCTAAAAAAAGAAACAATAAAAAATACTGCTCAGGCATCAAAATGTAAATTGTTTCCCTCCAATCAATACCTAACATGTATGTACACAGTTGTTTAATACTTACTTTTATAATGGAAGCAGTATTTATCTGCTCAGTAAATGAACTATAATAAAACTTATACCTCTGAAATGATTTACAATTTAAAATGTACTTTTTCATGCATAATCTCAAATAATCATCACAACAACCCTGCAAGATAAGTTATCTCCATTTTATAGATGAGATAACTGAGGCTCAGAGACATGAAGCCTCATAGCTACTAAGTGACAGATGCAGGCCTTCAAACCAATTCCTCTGTCTCCCAAGCCAATGTTCTTTCCTCATTTCTTTCTGCCTCAGTGATTAAAAGAGGTGGCAGTGGTGACTTTAATATGGAGAGATTTTCCTTTGTAATTTCTCAACAAAGATAAACTTTATCCATCATTAAACCACTAAATACCAAGATTTGATTTTTTTTTTTTTTTTTTTTTTTTTTTTTTTTTTTTTTTTTGAGACAGAGTCTTGCTCTGTCGCCCAGGCTGGAGTGCAGTGGCGCGATCTCAGCTCACTGCAAGCTCCGCCTCCTGGGTTCACGCCATTCTCCTGCCTCAGCTTCCCGAGTAGCTGGGACTACAGGCACCTGCCACCATGCCCGGCTAATTGTTTGTATTTTTAGTAAAGACGGGGTTTCACCGTGTTAGCCAAGATGGTTAAGATTTGATTTCTTACAACAGACAAAAAAGAATTCTAAATCTCCCTTGATAATAAAATGTTTAGCACTTCTTATTTCATTTAAATATACTCCTATTTTTCTTATGTTAAGGAGCCCTGCCTCTGCAGTGGGGAAGAGGGAGATGGTGGGGACACTTTAGCAATGATACACTGCTGGTGTACAGCACTGTGTGTGTGGTATGAAAACTGAATTGACCTCTAGGATAGAGGACAAGCTGCTTGCCCAATATGACCACCTGTACTTGAATGGCAAAAGTGATCTATACTTGGGCTAAGCTGCACTTCCCTCTGCTGCCCTGGGGTCTAGGCCTTCCTGCCACTGAGTCATGAATTTGGCTTGGAATTGAACTTTTCTCTAAAGATCAACACAAAAGGAAGGAAGTACATCACTGGCTAACCTTTCAGAATGCCCCCTGAAGCAAGGCACAGTAGATGCTACCAAATTCTGTCAAACTCCAGGTCAACAAGCCCCCTAGAATCTAGAAAAACAGTTCCAGATACCCTCTAATGAGGAAATTAAGTAATTTCACACTATTTTATAAGCAACCAAAGTTTGTATTTATTAAAGGTCCCTAATCAAGTGACTTCAGGGCATTCATAAACCCTTGAAACTGTAGGAAAATGTGTATATGTGCATATGTATTTATTTCCTAGAGACAAAATAGCTTTTCTTAACATCTCAAAAGGGTCAATGACTATAAGCAACCTGAAGAATGTGCTTGATTTCTTAAAAAAACTAGTATTATTTTCAATGATAAGAACAAGAATGTTAAAGGTGATGATTAAATGTTTTATTAGCATGGTACAACTTATTCACCTTTAGAAAATCATTTTTCTGAGGTAAGAAATTACAGGGAGAAATTATGGACCCATTGGATTTTTTATCACCTGAGAATATAAAAAGTAGATAAGAGCATGATCATATACCTTATATAGAAAGAATAAGGGGAGTAAATCTCATTTTTAATGACTTAAATATTAGTAATCTACTATGATAACAAGTGTTGACACTGTGTTTTTTATATATACAGGTGCTGATGTTATAAAAAATGATGGAATTTACTCGAGGTATTTTTTCTCCTTTGCTGTAAATGGTAGATATAGCTTGAAAGTGCATGTCAATCACTCTCCAAGCATAAGCACACTAGCCCACTCTATTCCAGGAAGTCATGCTATGTATGTACCAGGTTACACAGCAAACGGTAAGAACCATTAGCACTGTTATTTGAGTAACATCATTTCATGTACATATCTCTGATGGGTATGTGTGTACTGGGGTGGCAGGGAGTGAGAGAAAGAAAATTTCAAAAGTCTTTACACTTAAGTCCATACATAATTTGTTGACTGTTTCTTCAGTCCTCAGTGATTCGTGGTAGGCGGGTAACAGGAAGGCAATAGGTAATGTCCACAGATTATACCTACCTTTATTTTAGTCGTTATGTTGACCTCTTTCTTGTTTCATCAGAATTACTAATAGTTAATTTCTCAGTTCCTGCTTCTGTGTTTCCTCTATAGAGGTTTAGGCAAGAGAAAGAGGCAAAAAGTTATTAGCAGTTGAAAGAAGGAGGCCAACAGCCCAAACAGTCCACACAGGAAATGAGTTCCTAAATAAATATGAACTTGGATGTTACAGACAACTAAGTGATCCTGAAGATGTTTTGTTTTCCTTCAAGAAAAAAATGCAAAATAAATGGAAGATATTTATCTTTTTAACACCATTATAATAGTTCCTGATAGGAAGCAGTGGTTAAAGCACAACAGACAAACAGAAATATGTCATGCTATAGTCTTTGAAAAAAATCTCAAAAAAGACTTCTAAGCATTTGTATTTCCAAAAATGCAGATTCTTTATAAATATTATTCATGTATTTTAAAAGTTATAACTAATCATTTGGACTATTCCATAACATGACTCTATCCTTTTTGTTTACTTTTCAGTCCTCATTCTTTCTGACCTCACCAGTATCAAACACAGCCAGTTGATCCCTCTTTTGCCATTTCCTGGTTTCTGTGATACCTCACTCTCTTAATTACCTCTTATTTTCCAGAATTTTTTATAAGGCTCTTTTTCCAGCTCCTTGTTTTCTAGCAGGCTGAGTCTGTTGGCTGAGTCTGAACCTTCTTACTTTCCCGTCTGGAGCCACATTGCCTGGCTTTGAAACCCAGCTCCTCCATTGACCAGCTGTGTGACTTTGGGCAAGTGACTTAGCTTCTGTGTGTCTCAGTTTCATCATCTAAAAAAATAAGGGTAATAATTGCCCTCTTCATAGCCATGTTGGGAAAATTAAATATCTGATACATGTAAGGCCTTAGAAAAGTGCCTGGCACATAGAAGGCACTCACTAAATACTACTTATCATTACAGTAACAATTCTTATTAATCTCATTAATCCGTATGCCTTTAATAACATCTATTAGTGTATAACCTCCAAATTCATAACTTTAAAATTATTAAATTTAGCTAAAATTTCTTTTTTAAGCTTAAAATCCAGCTCTAAATGGCTCATTAACATCTTGAATTAGATGTTTTACAGGAATCACAAACCTTGTAATTTAATTTTTGGTCTTTTTCTCCTTAGCCTGCTTCTCCTCCCAGCTTGCTCATTTTAGAAACCTGGAATTTTTTTTTTTCTTTCATTTTAAACCAGGTTTCTCTTCTTCACCATTCTATATTCATATCCATCACCAGCTTTTGCTTGACCTCTCCAGAAGACCTCTTGAACTGCCTCTTTCTTGCCCCCCTCTCTACACTATTTCCCATCCCAAGCTGCTATCTTCTCTCATCTGGACTATTGAATGGGTAAGTGGCCACCTTGTTGCTTGCTGTGCTTTAATTCATTCTACACCAAGCAGCCAGAGTGTTCTATTAGGAAGCAAATATAATTTTGTCACTTCCCTGCTTCCCTACAGCATGTAACATTAAAATCTAAAACCACATTGGACCATGAGGTCCTGTGTAAACTTCTCTCCTGCCTCATCTCAAATGACTCACTTTGCTTTTAATTTAGCTTTTCTAACTTGAAACCTCTTTTCACCTCAGGGTTTGCTGTTCTCTCTACCTAGAATGTTCTTCCCTTTCTTCTTTACCTGGTCAGTTCCTACTCAACCTTTAAGAAGCCTTTCAATGTTACCTCCTTGATACCACTCTAAATTATAGACCCACTTTATTTTCTTTCATAGCATCCTACCTTCCTTCCTTCTTACACTTATCATGCTTTGTAAATATGTGTTTATTAATGTGATTAACATGACTATAAATTCCATGAGGGATACTGTTTTGTCTGTAATTATTGGTACAGCATATGCCCTCAATAAGTATTTACTGAGGCCGGGTGCAGTGGCTCACGCCTGTAATCCTAGCACTTTGGGAGGCCAAGGCGGGCAGATTACAAGGTCAGGAGTTCGAGACCAGTCTGGCCAACATGGTGAAACCCCGTCTCTACTAAAAATACAAAAATTAGCCGGGTGTGGTGACGGGCACCTGTAATACAGGCTACTTGGGAGGCTGAGGCAGGAGAATTGCTTGAGCCTGGGAGGCAGAGGTTGCAGTGAGCCAAGATTACACCACTGCACTCCAGCCTGGACAGCAGAGTAAGACTCTGTCTCAAAATAAAATAAGTAAAATAAAATATTTATTGAGTGAATAAATGGATGAATTAGTGAGCAAAGGATTGTACAAATACACTCAGTTATTCTAAAGATGTAGTAAATAAAAAAAGGTTTAAGAAAGTCTCACCGTGTCAAGAACAAGCTATTCAGAAGCTTTGTAATTTGTCGTTTTGCCTTTTTTTTTCCTCTCTTTTTTGTCTCAGGTAATATTCAGATGAATGCTCCAAGGAAATCAGTAGGCAGAAATGAGGAGGAGCAAAAATGGGGCTTTAGCCGAGTCAGCTCAGGAGGCTCCTTTTCAGTGCTGGGAGTTCCAGCTGGCCCCCACCCTGATGTGTTTCCACCATGCAAAATTATTGACCTGGAAGCTGTAAACGTAGAAGAGGAATTGACCCTATCTTGGACAGCACCTGGAGAAGACTTTGATCAGGGCCAGGGTAGGTTTGCTCATTTCATGACCTATTTTTCCATAAGACAGCTTTTCTAATAACTAGGTCAGGGGCTAGTTGAGTGAAAATAGCTTTGGAGGTTTAGAACTGAAAAAGGTACAGAGGATTGTTGTGAAAAGCTCTGAGTTGCGATAAGGCTTTAAATCCTGGAGTCCCAGAAGGACAGTGTGTTGCTACCCCTGGAGTGAGGAGGCCCTGGCTAACTCACTGATACTAATCTCTCAGAAATCTTGACTAGAAGCATCAACACCATGTGTTATGGTATCTGTTTAGTAGAAATGGGCTCTGCACTACAGAGCGTGTGCTTCCCAGTACTGGAAGTGATTTCTTTCTGAAAGCTGGGTAGTAAATATTTATTCATATATTTATCAGTAGGCTTCGGGGAATTTTTTGCGTAACTCATGCAAACCTTGGTGCATTTTTGTTTCCTACTTCTGGCCGTTATTTTTGTTAGGAAGGCTGGGACCAGTCCCCTGATTCAGGGCTTTCTTATTCTTGCTTGGGCAAACATTGACGGAGTACCTTTTTCTGTTTTCCCTTTTCTAAGGCTTATGTTAACTTTCAGGCTTCTACCTCCGTTGTCTTTTTCCAAATTTTTTACCCAATTTTCACAATACCATTTATTCAGAAATTTTATTTTTCCCCCATTAATTTGAATTCCACCTTTATCATATACTAAACTTCTGAATGTGTTTTGGCCTATTTTTTGATGTGTCTATTTATGCATCAGTAAGTACCACAGCGTTTTAATTATTGAGGTATTTTAGCATTTGTATATCTGGTAGAGTTAGTCTTTCCACATTGCTGTTTTTAGACTTTATATGTTCAATTTGATTGCTTAATTTCCATATGAATTTACAATAAATTTGACTAGTTAAAGCAGAAATGAAGCATTTTAAATAAAATCACATACCAGGCCGGGCGCAATGGCTCACGCCTGAAATCCCAACACTTTGGGAGGCCGAGGTGGGCAGATCACCTGAGGTCAGGAGTTTGAGACCAGCCTGGCCAACATGGGGAAACCCTGTCTCTACTAAAAATACAAAAATAAGTCGGGCTTGGTGGCGCATGCCTGTAATCCCAGCTACTTGGGAGGCTGAGGTAGGAGAATCGCTTGAACCCGGAAGTCGGAGGTTGCAGTGAGCTGAGATGGCACCCCTGCACTCCAGCCTGGACAAGAGAGCGAGACTCCATCTCAAACAAAACAAAACAAAACAAAAACAAACAAAAAAAAAATCACATAACATTTACAAAATAACTTAGAAAAAAAATAACATCTTTTATGTTGAATCTTGCTTTTCAAAAAAAAAAGTCCTCAGGTTTTAATGAGTCCTTGTGTAGTGTTTTAAAGTTTTGCTTGTATTCATATTTCTCGTTATGTTTATTTCTAAATATTTTGACTTTTTGTTGCTGTTCTCATTAGTAATTTCTAATAAACTAGAAAATATACTCAAAGTGACTTAATTTTCCTATTTTTTAATTTCAGCTACAAGCTATGAAATAAGAATGAGTAAAAGTCTAGAGAATATCCAAGATGACTTTAACACTGCTATTTTAGTAAATACATCAAAGCGAAATCCTCAGCAAGCTGGCATCAGGGAGATATTTACATTCTCACCTCAAATTTCCACAAATGGACCTGAACATCAGCCAAATGGAGAAACACATGAAAGCCACAGAATTTATATTGCAATACGAGCAATGGATAGGAACTCCTTAAAGTCTGCTATATCTAACATTGCCCAGGCATCTCTGTTTACTCCCCCCAATTCTGATCCTGTACCTGCCAGAGATTATCTTATATTGAAAGGAGTTTTAACAGCAATGGGTTTGATAGGAATCATTTGCCTTTTTATAGTTGTGACACATCATACTTTAAACAGGAAAAAGAGAGCAGACAAGAAAGAGAATGGAACAAAATTATTATAAACAAATATACCAAATGTCTTCCTTCTTAGATATAAGACCCATGGCCTTTGACTACAAAAACATACTAACAAAGTCAAATTAACATCAAAACTGTATTAAAATGCATTGAGTTTTTGTACAATACAGATAAGATTTTTACATGGTAGATCAACAAATTCTTTTTGAGGGGAGATTAGAAAACCCGTAGGCTTTGGCTATGAACAAATAATAAAAATTATTCTTTAAAGTAATGTCTTTAAAGGCAAAGGCAAGGGTAAAGTTGGACCAGTGTCAAGAAAAGTTTGTTTTATTGAGGTGGAAAAATAGCCCCAAGTAGAGAAAAGGAGGGTAGATCTGCATTGTAACTCTCTATGTGAAGCAATCATTTAGTTACTTTGATTAATTTTTCTTTTCTCCTTATCTACACAGAACAGGTTGCTTGTTTACAACTGAAGGTCATGCTATATTTTATATATGAAGCCCCTATTACAAAGCTCTTCACCTCTTGCTATTTTGTTACATATATTACAGATGAAATCTCACTGCTAGTGCTCAGAGATCTTTTTTTCACTGTAAGAGGCAACCTTTAAAAATATGGGTATTGCCCTTGTCTCTTCATACCAGTTTTGTAAAAAAGGTCTATTGAATTTATTTGTTTATAAGTTTCTACTCCCATCAAAGCAGCTTTCTACGTTACTGCCTTGGGTATTACTGTATGATAGTTATAGCCCTTATAATGCCTTAACTAAGGAAGAAAAGACGTTATTCTGAGTTTGTTTTAATACATATATGAACATATAGTTTTATTCAATTTCAACCAAAGAAAAGGTCAGCAGAGAGATACCAACCTTTGGAAATGATTAGCTGGCTCTGGTTTTTGGTTAAATAAGAGTCTTGAATCCTTTCTCCATCAAGAGTTACTTACCAAGGGCAGCGGAAGGGGGAAATAGAGGTCACAAGGAAATAAAAATCATCTTTCCTCTTTAATTTTACTCCTTCCTCTTATTTTTTAAAAAGATTATCGAACAATAAAATCATTTGCCTTTTTAATTAAAGAGTTCAAAACTTTATTGAAGAATATACATAATAAGGTAGACTAGATCTAAGTTTTATAACCAGGACCAATTAAGAATAAAAATTAGATTATGTTTTAGGGTGGTGGAGAGGGAAATGTGGGGAATTGGGACAGGAAGAAAGAGACAGCATGAAGCCCTAAATGAGAGACTCAGACCAGTGCTGGGGAGAAAAACAACCAGCAACTCTCTCTACCCAGGCCACCTCCTTGTAGTTTATACTGATCCAGTGTCTGGCCTGTTACTTTCTAAGTTTCACAGTGCCTACATTTTCACAGATGAAAGCTTCAAGACCCTTGCAGCTCAATTCCTAGCTGGCAGTCAGTCCTTCCTCCCTCTGTCGCTATTATACTTGCTAGCATGGAATTTGCTTCTCTCTAGTTTCAAACTGGGCTAGTGAAACACAGAGATGGATTGTAGTGGGTTTCAGGTTCTCGAATATTTTCCTCATTTTACAGACAGGAAAATGGAGGGTTGGGTGAGTAATTCAAAGTTTCATACTTGTTAATGGCAAAGCTATACAAAGGAAGAGCCAGGTTCTCAGACTACTCCTTTACTCCTATTTAAGAAGGTGTGGGCAGATGCCAGGGTTTCTACCTAGAGATATTTAACTGTTTCATGATAAGTTCGCAGGACAGCAGATCTAGCTTTAAAGAAACCTGGTAGGTTTTGCTGTTGATGTTGTTGTTGTTTGTCTTCCATTTTGTGGGTACAGGAATGGAACATATGGACTTAAGTCCAGAAATCAGTGAGTATAAGAGGCAAAATTAAGGGATTCTAACGATATTAAAGTAACAAACAAATATAACAGTGTAGAAAGAGTGATCTCATGAAGTGTGTAGGGTAAACACTGTTCAGTGGTTGTAAGGAGTGAAAATATTAAACAAAAAGAAAGATGTAGTAAATGTGGGAAAACACAGATTTAGAGATTCCAGCAATCAATAGAACAGAGTCATAGTAAATGCCCTGTTGATTCTGTATACCTGATTTAAAAAAAAAAAAAAAAGAAACAATAGGGCATTTGGCCAAAAAGAATGAAAAACTATGATGTGCTCACTGGTCACTAGTGGAATACCATGATGTCAAAACATGTGACATCATTAACAATTTGACCCAAGATTGCCAGAAAAGGAAGACTGTGGGCCAGATGCACAGTTATCTGAGAGAGGGAAGAGAAGTCTATGGAATTAAGCAATATGGGCAGATGCTATTTTCAAATTCCAAAATAGTCATTGTTATGTAGTGGATAGAAATTTGTTCTGGAAAGTGAAGAGAACATCCCCCCATTTTTTGCCCTCTTCTTTTAGGGATAGTAGAGGAAGATTAAATCTCAATGGAAGAGAGACAAAAGTAAGGGATGGAGGATTTTTAAGAGCTGCTAATATAGCCTATGCACTGAGCAGGTCACTGTTTGTGTGGACACCATCGACTGTCCTAAAAGTACCTTTGTACTTGTATGTTAATAACAGAAAGTCTTCCAAAAAAAATGTTGTGTATGCTTTATCTTTTATTACTATGCAATTATTCTTAGAAGAGTTAACCCCTAGATATAGCTTACATTTAAAACTTAATGTGACACTGATAGTAAAGCTGCTCATATCAAACTAATCCTCTTACAAATAACAATTATAATTCTGGAAAAAAATGTAGAACACAATTCTTGAAGCAATGGACACTGACAAAAGCAGATAGAAACTGAAGGAGATATGACCCTTAAAAGGGGAGAATAAATAGAGATGAGATACACATTTAACCAAATTTTTCCCCAAAGGCTCTCCCTAGTTTGCTCAGAAAATCTGGATAGCGCTCAAGCTGAAAGCAGCCATCTTCCCAGGTTGACAAGTCAGAAGTAAGCTATCTGGGTGTCAGAATAGTTGCAAATTGAGGAAGGAAATCCCAAAAAGAAGCAACCACAAAGAGGAAAGTCCCCAAACCTGTATCCTCTCAATCTGAAAAAAAAAAAAAAAAACAAATTTGATTTAAACTATCAATCCACAGATCTTAGATGTTCAAGTGAACCTAAAATAGGATCTATACAAAGAAAACACCTAGGCATATCATACAAATGGTGACTGACTACTCATCAGAAACAATTGAGGCCACAAGACAATAAAATAGCATTTTAAAGTGCTAAAAGAAAATCTGTCAACATAGAATGATTTCAAGCAAAAATGTCTTTCAAAATGTAGGTAAGTAGAAGCTAATTTTTGCCAGCAAGAAATACCAAATAAATTTCTTTAGGCTGAAGGAAAATGATATCTGATGGAAATATAGCTCTACAGCATTGAAGGGTTTTTAGAAATTATAGGCTGGGTGCAGTAACTCACACCTGTAATCCTAGCACTTTGGGAGGCCTAGGCGGGTGGATCACCTGAGGTCAGGAGTTCGAGACCAGCCTGGCCAACATGGTGAAAACCTGTCTCTACTAAAAACACAAAAATCAGCTGGGCATGGTGGCGGGTGCCTGTAATCCTAGCCACTCGGGAGGTAGAGGTAGAAGAATCACTTGAACCCTGGAGGCAGAGGTTGCAGTGAGCTGAGATAGCGCCACTGCACTCTAGCCTGGGAGACAGAGTGAGATTCCATCTCCAAATAAATAAATAAATTATAAATAAGTAGGTAAGTATCTATGCTGTTGGTTTGCTTTACCCAATTCCTTTAAAAAACAATTAACTATGGCAGAAATAAAAACAATATATTGTGGTATTAATTACATGAAGAAGTACGATATAAGATAATAAGGGCAAAATGAACATAAAGGTGACAAATGGAATTACAATATTGAAGGGTACTCTCATTATACATAAAGTGGTATAATATTAATTCAGAGTAGACTGGGATAAGTTAAGGATGCACATTGTGACTTTTTTAGCACCCATTAAAAATAGAGAATGGAGGCCAGGTGTGGTGGCTCACATCTATTAGCACTTTGGGAGGCACGGGTAGGATTGCTTGAGCCCAGGAATTAGAGGCCTGCTGGGGCAACAAAATGAGATCCTTCTCTACAAAAAATCAAAAAAATTAGACAGGTGTTGTGGCACATGCCTGTAGTCCGAACTACACGGGATGCTGAGGCAGGAGAATCACTTGAATCTAGGAGGTCAAAGCTGCAGTGAGCTGTGTTCATGCTACTGTACTCCAGCCTGGATGACAGAGTGAGACCCTATCTCAAAAATAACACATAAAATAAAAATATCTAAAATAAAAATATGCTAAACACCCTACAATGCACAGGACAGCCCCTGTTAGCAGCAGTTAACCCACATGGGTCTGTAGCAACTAAATTCTTGCCCCCTTGAAGGAAAGAATTTAACCGAGGGGCATAAGGCAGAGTGAGAGACTGAGGCAAGTTTTTGAGCAGGAGTAAGAGTTTATTTAAAAGCTTTAGAGTAGGAACAAAAAGAAGTACACTTGAAAGAGGGCCAAGTGGGCAACCTGAGAGATCCTAGTGCCCTGTTTGATCTTTGACTTAGGGTTTTATACGTTGGCATGGTTCTGGGGTTTTGCATCTCTCCTCCCTTGATGTTTTTCTTGGGACAGGCTGTCTGCATTCACAGTGGCCTGCCAGCACTTGGGAGGGGAGCATGCGCAGTATGTTTACTAAAGTTGTGTGCATGCTCATTTTAGGCATCTTTTTCCTTACCAGTCGAGTGTTCCTAGAGGAAGGTCATTTACCAGTTAAACTCCACCATTTTGCCTCTTAGTGCACATGCTTGAGTCCACCTGCCCATTTCCCGAGGTCTTATTGGGAAGCGGCTGATCACCAGCTTCAGGTGTTTTCTATCTATTGGGAAACTACCTTCTCCTGGTGCTGGCTGCAACCAATTATTATTTTAGAGAGACAGTTGAACAACTGCCTGACCATCACCTGATGGCTGCCTGACATTCCTGATGGAGGGTGGGGGGTCTGTCTCCAGTCCTACTCATGTCTGCCTAGCTACCTACTCTAACACCCCTACAACAAAGAATTATTCAGTCAAAAATGTCAATAATGCTGAGGCTGAGAAACCTTGCTTTCTAAGGAGGAAGAGAAAGAGGCAAGGATATTTGATACACAAAGAAAAGAAAAAGTGACCTTATTGAGGGGGAAAACAGAACAAGAGTGTGAACCAGATCTAAATAAAGCTGATAAGACAAAAGAGAAGAAAAAAGACATTTAAAACAAAATTAAGATGATCCATAATGGAGGACTGGATGTATAAGACTGGTAGAAAATCCACCTCATGAAAAATAAAGATGGAATATATACAAAGTTGGGTGGATGCTGCATTATGTGTTAAGATCTGCAAATGCAAAATGCAGGGAAACAGGAAGTAGAGGCAGAGGGAAGTCAGATGAGCAGCAGGCTCTGAAAGAAAGAAAAATCCGATTTCTCTTGTATGCATGCATTACAGGAAGTTTAATGCCAGATCTGGCACAAACAAGAGATGAAATAAGGTATGAAAGGGATATATCACAGAGTACACGGTGATAGAGAAACACTCAAAGACATAGACACACAGGCATGGGGGTGATTAGAGCTTGTTCCCAAAGATCAAAAGCCTTGTCTTGGTCCAAAAATCCCTCCTGCCCTTAGAATGAGTAGCTCTTATCAGCAAGATGGTTCCCGAAATGGGTGGAGAGTGACCTGGATGGTGGCCACTTTTATTTCCCAGTCCCTCTCAGCTACAAGCTGCTGATTCTTATCAAAAAGCTGCTTTCTGACAACTGTTGCCTCAAGGACCCAGGAAGAAGGAAGCTATCCAGCACAGTGGGCAATTACTTTCTATTTCCCTAGCTCTGTGTAGCGAAAGCAATATAAAAGAACAAACATCTAAAAGGAGTATGTTTTAAATTGGCATGATCTTACTTCACACTAACATAGGAAAGAAGAAGCAAGAACATGAAGAAGATAAATGGTGGAGAGGGGCCCCAGAAGATTGCCATTTTTACAGTTGAATGCACAGGCTTTCATAAGAAACCAGTGAGGGCTCGGTATCTCATTTGCATAAGGCATGACTTTCTGATAGCTCCACCCTGTCCTCCTAGTGCGCATGTGGGCCCTTAGCTTGAGTTACTCCATATTGCTTTGTTCCTCTTACTGCGCATGTGTTAGCGGACAGAATTTTCCATTGCAGGCATGTCTGGGAAAGTCACCTGTGTAGCCTTTTTTATCTGTGCGGTTGTGGGCATGTCTTAGGCAAGCCCCTCTGTGCAAGCTCCCTTATCTGTGTCTGCAGGTTGTTCTTTTGTTTGAAAGAATTCAACCGAAGACCCACCCTAACTGCCTGCTTGACTGGTTTCTTCCTTCCTTCTCTCTCAAAACATCCCCTTTGCCCTCTGAAGCTCAGCTGAAAAATCAACTCACAAAAGGCAGATTAGTTGGAGAAATGGCATGCAAATTTATTTAATGTGCACATTATTTAATGTCCAACAGAGTTCAGAAGCTTGTTTACTATCCTGGCAAAACAGATTATGAGACAGGGGAAAGAGGAATATAATATATTAGTGTGTGTATATATATATATAATATTTATATTAGTACATATTAATACTACAGGGAAATTAAATTAGAAATCAAAAATAAATCTACTAGAGAATCCCCAAATGTTTGGAAATTAAGCAACATATTTCCACATAACTCATATGTTAAGAAAGAACTCACAATGAAAATTAGAAAACAGTTTGTAATCCCACCACTTTGGGAGGCTGAGGCAGGCAGATCACTTGAGGCAGGTAGTTCAGGACAAGCCTAGCCAACATGGCAAAACCCCATCTCTACAAAAAGTACAAAAATTTGCCAGGCGTGGTGGTGTGGGCCTGTAATCTCAGCTACTCGGTACGGTGAGGTGAAAGAATCACTTGAAATCGGGAGGTGGAGATTGAAGTGAGCAGAGGTTGCTCCACCACACTCCAGCCTGGGTGACAAAGCAAGACATTGTCTCAAAAAAAAAAAAAAAAAAAAAATTATATTCTGTCTGTATACACTCTGCAACAGTTTTTATAAGACTATTTTTTAGTTTCTTAAATTTCCTCCTGACTGTTGCTTTAGCTTGTCATATAAATTTTGATACACCATATTGTAATTATCATTTAGTTCCAAATATTTTCTAATTTTCGTGTGTGTGTGTGTGTGTGTGTGTGTGTGTGTGTGTGTTTTGAGACAAAGTCTCACTCTGTCACCCATGCTGGAGTGCAGTGGTGTACCTCCCGGTTTCAAGCAATTCTCCTACCTCAGCCTCCTGAGTAGCTGGGACTACAGGTCTGCACCACCATGCCCAGCTAATTTTAGTATTTTTTTTGTAGAGATAGGGTTTCGCCATGTTGGCCAGGCAGGTCTTAAACTCTTGGACCCAAGTCATCTGCCTGCCTCAGCCTCCCAAAGTATTGGGATTACAGGCGTGAGTTACCATGCCCAGCCTCAGAATATCCTTGATACTGATACTTGGCAAGGACACTACAAGAAAGGAAAAGTACACACCAGTCTTATGAACAAATGTGCAAAAATCCTAAGCAACATATTAGTAAATTGAAAAGGATGCTACATCATGATCAACTAAGATTTACTCTAGGAATGTAAGAGTGATTTAACATTGAAGAATCAGTCATTGTAACTTGTCATGTTATCAGAACAAAGAAGAAAAATTATATACTCATCTTAATAGATGTATAAAGAGCATTTGATAAGATTCAACACCTATTCATGATTTAACAACAACAACAACAACAACAACAAAAACACCTCTCAGAAAACTAGAAATAGAAAAATACTTTTTTTTTTTTTAAAGACAGGGGCTCAGGGTCTCACTCTATTCAAAGTGAGAGTGAGAGTCAGGATTGCAGGAGTACAGTGGCTCTCCTGGGCTTAAGCAATCCTCCCACCCCAGCCTCCCAAGTAGCTGGGACTACAGGGACATGGCACCACACTTGGCTAATTCTTGTATTTTTTGCAAAGATGGGATTTCACCATGTTGCCCAGTCTGGCCTCAAACTCAAGCAGTCCTCCTGCCTTGGCCTCTCAAAGTTCTGGGATTACAGGTGTGAACTACTGCACCTGGCCCAAAGAGACTTTCTTAATCTGATAAAGGTATCTACAAAATATCTCTAGATAACAGCATACTTAATGGTAAAATATAGAATTCTTTAGGATGTTTTTCTCCCTGAGATTAGGAACAAGAAAAAAGATATCCATTCTCTTCACTATTCAATATTGTACTCAAGGTCCTAGCTAGTCCAGTAAGAGAAGGAAACAAAAATATTGGAAAAGAAGAATCATTATGTTATTACTCACAGATGACATAATTATATACATATAAAATCCAAAAGAATCTACAAATACTAGAAATAAGTGAATTAAACAAGTTCACTAAATTTAAGGTCCATACATAAAAATTTATTTTATTTGTATATACCAGCAATAAGCAATTAGAAAATTGAATTTTATAAAAATACCATCTACAATAGCACCAAGAAAAACCCCTAAGAATAAATCTAATGAAAGATGCACAAGATACCTATCCTGAAACTACAAATCACAATTGAGACAAATTAAACTTAAAATGAAGAGACACACCATCTCCATAATTTGAAATACACAATATTATGAAGATGTCAATTTTTCTAAAATCGATCTATAAATTTAATGCACTCCTATAAAATCCAGATTTTTTGTATGTGAAATTGACAAGCTGCTTTTTAATTTTATATTGAAATGCACCTAATGTAGCCAAAATAGTCTTCAATAAAAACAAATCTGGACAGTTTACACTACCAGATAATCAAAGTAAGGATAGTCACACAGACCAATGAAACAGGGAACAGAACAGAGAGTTCAGAAGCAGACCTGCACATCTATAGTCACCTAAGCACAACAAAAGCACAACTGTAATTAAGTAGGGGAAATATAGTCTTTTCAATAAATGCTCTTGGCTTACTGGCTATCACAGAGGAAAACAAAACAAAACAAAAACCTTGAACCTTTCCTCACACCATACACAAAAATATTTTGAGATAGATCAGTATACCTAAATGTTAAAGGTTAAGCAGCAAGGCTTCTAGAATCATATATTGTATAATATCTTCATGAATTTGGGGAAGCTGTCTTAAATATGACACAAAAACATTACACATAAAAGATTAAATTGGACTGTACTAAAATTAAAAACCTCTATTCATCTAATGATACTATTAAGGCAAGCCACAAACTAGGAGAAGATATTTTCAATGTATCTTTCAGCACAAAAGACTCAGTATCCAGAACATATAAAGAACTCCCATAAATCAATAAGAAAAAGACAATTTAATTAAAAATTGTGCAAAAAAAACCTTGAAGAGACACTTCACAAAAGACCAATATGTATATAAAAAGGTCTTTAACAGCATTAGTCATTAGGGAAAATGCAAATCAAAACCACCAAATAATATGACTATACTCCCAAGAAAATGGATACAGTTAGAAAGACTGACAGTACAACGTACTTGGAATGTGGAATAACTTGAACAACCACTTGAAAAGTATTTGGGAGATCAACATAAGCTAATATCAAAGAAAAACTTCATGCAAACACTTGTTAAAGATGGTAAGGGGTGGGGGCCATGGCGATAGGTACAAGGACCATTGCAAGGAGGTCTTGCAGCTGGGGGGAGAGAGTGGATTAACTCCAACTCCAATAAGGACAAGTGGGAATTTATAACCAAGGAGAAGGCTGGGGTCAGTGGATGAAAAATGCCTAAGAGGAAACATCAAGGATAAGGAATGTCTGGCTAAACTGACTCAATAGGGTTATTGCTGAAGGCAGACCATGGTGGAAAGAGGCTGAGAATGGTCAGATACCAAAGGTGGGGATTTTCCCTAAACTGACTTAGCAGGATTCTTGCTCAAACTGGATTCTGCAAGGACAGAGAGGGAAGCCCAAGGTCAGACCTAGTCAGAGAAGACTCAGGATCCTGACTTAAGTTTTAGTCAAAGGAAGGAGTCTTTGTCACTCTTTGTATATTCGCAACTGAAATCAATGCTTACATCCATGGTAGCTTCATTCATAATAGCCCCAAACTGGAAATAGTCCAAATGTTCATCAAGAACAGGTGGTAAGTAAATCACAGTATATTTTCACAATTGAATGCAATGGAAAAAGAACATATTACTGCTATATTCAACAACTTGGCTGAATCTCTTATAGAAAACGTTATGTCACAGTAACCAAGTGCAAGAGTACATATGGCATATTTCTGTTTATATGAAGTTCAAAAACAGGCAAAATTAACCTATGTGGCAATAGAAGTCAGAACAGCGATTATCTTTTGGGGGGACGGACTGGAAGGGAATGCAAAGGAAACTTCCAGAATGCTGGAAATATTCTTTGGTGAAAGCTTGTCCCTTAGGGTGCTAACTCCCTGCACCTCTGGTTTGTGTTATTTGGCCCATTTGGGCTGCCTCTGACAAAGCCAGATCCCAGTGCCATGGTGCAGTGCTTTATCTGAGCCAAAGCCTCCGCGGATCCATTTCAAGCTAGACTTGGGCACGGGAGAGAATGGAGGAGCTGCCCACACAGTCTGCACAGTGAAGGCCATGCTAAAGTAGGCCCTCTTCCTGGGGAAAGCTAAGAAGAAACACTGGTTTTAGGAGATGCGTGAATTTTAGCAGCAGCCAAGACTCTCCATTGAGCCAGCAGCCAAGACCCAACTTGCAGGGAATGCCAAGCAAATTTGGAGAGCACTTAAACTGGGTCTGTCACACCAGATGACTCCTGTCATAGGGAAATGCAGCAGCTGCAGCCAACAAGGGCAAGACAACTAAAGACCCCAATAAGGGATGAAAGGTGGGATTACCCCAACAAGAGAGCAAACAATACAGATCAGCCAAAATGCTGAGCAAAAGTGAGGGAAATAGGTGATAAAGGAGGGAGATTATAAATGTCTTGAGACCAGCTGTAGCAGCAGGCATTGCAATTTATTTCAATAACCCTCTTGCCTTATGCATTTGAGCAGATTGCAATTGACCACTACTTTGAAGGAGATTCTGTAAATGATTAAACTTGTACCTTCTCTCAGGGAAAAAGTGAGACAGCTTGTGCTCACACACAGAGAAATGCAAATCCCACATTATAATACTGGAGCTAGATATGATGAAAGTACAAGAGTGAATCTGAGCAGCTCAAAGAGTGAACTGTATCATACTCTTCTTATTGAACCTCCTCAGACTTGCTTGGTTCCATCTGTCTACTGGGCACTCAGTCACTTGCTCCACCTCAGTCACTATCCACTCCTTGCAGGTCCAAGCAGTTCCACTGCCTGAGGTCAAGGTGGAACCTCTTGTAACCCCTGGCTCCTCACCTACCACAAGGCATGGAGGTCTCTCTTTCTAAGCAACTGCTGAAAGGGCTGGATGACACAGCCAGAAAGTCTAGGGGGAGATGATCACCTGTAGAAGATAAGGAGCCAAATGCTTTTCCTTCCTCTCTTGAAAGGGCTGCTCCAAGGCGTGGTTTCTTTGCACAGTCCCTCAGGAGACATCCCACACAGGAAGGCAAGGGTGCCTGTGGGCTGACCTGCTGGGTCTCTCCATTGCATGACTTAGTAATGCTCCTCCTTCAGTAATGATTCCCAGCCTTGCCTGACTCATTTCCCCACTCCCTCATTCTCACTGCTCTGGGATTAAACTCTCAAACTCTTAGCACATATGCCTGCCTTAGGCTCTGTTTTTCAGGGAACCCAGGCACATATATTTGGAGCCTGAGATAACCTGGAATCTAAATTTTTAAATTTTGTATGAATAATAAATGTATACATATTTTGATATAAAAGCATATTTTGGATCATCTGGACAACCACGTTATAATTGAGAATTTCCACTCTATTTCAGTGTTTCCCTTTTAATTGCTTAAGATTATGCTAGCAAAAAGTACTGATTCAATTTTTATGAAAAGGCACAGACAAGATGAAATTGATGCTTACCACCATCTGAAGACCAAATGAAGTTATGGATGTAGAGATATTTCAAGTATTTCAATACAAGAAAATGGTGGGCCAATTTGAGGTTCCACCTGAGGTTTGGCAAATGGAAAGAATATATATAGCTGCTGACAGTCCGTAATTCATGTTCCAAGGGACATTTCATTTCGGCAAAATAATTTAATGTTGCTAATTGGAATTTTATTGACTGGTAGGAGCTATGGAATAGAGAATGCAGAGGTCTGATGAGGAACTTGAAGAAGTATGCTTTGTAAAGTAAGATATACATGTTATCTTTACTCTCCATTATAAAATATTCAATAATATCTACATCACTTGCTAATGCTTTTGGTACAAAGGGATGTGGAATATAATTGAATATTTTCTTATTTAAGGGGAGCATGAAGAGGTGCTGAGGTTATGTCAAGGTAAACAAAACCACCATTGTGGTAAAGACCACAATGAGGGATAACTAGATATATGGCTTACAAGATGTTTATTGAATATGCAGAACAGTCTGGATGTTCCTAGGCAGGAGGAGGTTGGGGTGACTTTGGGTGGGTTGGTGTCCATGGCTAGGTAAACATTTCTAATAAGTAAACAAACCTATCAATGGCCAAGCTGCTTGTCACCTGTGAAGACTTCCAAGGAACCGGATGTGGGCTCCCCCACCCTTACCCCAGCATCTGGCACACCTGAAGGCAAATTGAAATATTTACAAGTACACAATTTGAGACTAAGATATTGTTATCATTCTCCTACTGAATACAAAAGCAATAGTAAAACACAAAGA